>NC_133933.1:131839240-132083277 GCF_031877795.1 Strix aluco
TGGCATCAGAGGGTGTCAGATGGGGTGTGAAGGGTGTCAGAGGGGTGCAGGGGGGTGTCAGAGGGGTGCAGGGGGGCATCAGAGGGTGTCAGGGGTATGAGGGGCATCAAGAGGGGAGTCAGAGGACATCAGATGGGTGTGAGGGGCATCAGAGGTGTGCAGGGGGGCATCAGACGGGTGTCAGGAGTCAGATGAGTGTGAGAGGTGTCAGAGGGGTGTGAGGGGCATCAAGAGAGGAGTCAGAGGGGTGTAAGGGGTGTCAGAGGGGTGCAGGGGGTGTCAAGAAGGGTGTTAGAGGGGTGCAGGGGGGCATCAGAGGGGTGTAAGGGGCGTCCGAGGGGCACAGGGGGGTGTCAAGAAGGGTGTTAGAGGTGTGCAGGGGTGTGTCAGACGGGTGTCAAAGAGGTGCGAGGTGTGTCAGAGGGCATCAGAGGGGTGTGAAGGGTGGCAGAGGGGTGCAGGAAGGTGGCAGAGGGGCGTCAGAGGGGTGCAGGGGGCATCAAGAGGGGTGTCAGAGGGGTGCAGGGGGGCATCAAGAAAGGTGTCAGACAGGTGTGAGGGGGTGTCAGGGGCATCAAGGGGGTGTCAGAGCACGTCAGATGGGTGCAGGAGGGTGTCAGAGGGCATCAGAGGGAGTCAGGGGTGTGAGAGGGCATCAGGGGGGTGTCAGAGGGGTGCAGGGAGGCGTCAGGGGGGTGCTGGCTCCAAGCACCACCCAGGGCTGCCTGTTCCCCACCCCCCCAGCCAACTCTCCCTGCGCCACAGGACCCAAACCCTCACAGCAGCACCCCCTTTGCACCCTGCAATCCACCCCCCCCCGCCCCAAGCTGCCCTCCCCAGGCTGGGTTTGTGGGATCCAGCACCCCTCGAGCACTCAGCGCCCCCCTCCCCGGCCGATGTCGTGACAGACCCTCGGTGCCGACGGCCCGCAGCGGGTGCACATCGTGCTTGTAGACAAATTTCTCCTCCAGCACCATCTGGATGGCGACGATCACCTGTGCCATGATGATGAGCAGGTCACCTGTGGGGAGAGGAGGAGGAAGGGGGGCGACACGACGAGGAGGAAGGAGGAGGAGGAAGGGGGGGGAGAGACGACGAGGAGGAGGAAGGAGGAGGAAGGGGGGCGAGACGACGAGGAGGAGGAAGGAGGAGGAAGGGGGGCGAGACGACAACACCAAGGAGGAGGAGGAGGAAGGGGGGCGAGAGGACAACAAGGAGGAAGGGGGCGAGAGGACAACAAGGAGGAAGAAGGAGGAAGGGGGGTGAGACAATGAGGAGGAGAAGGAGGAGGAAGGGGGGGCGAGAGGACGATGCCGAGGAGGAGGAGGAAGGGGGGTGAGAGACGAGGAGGAGGAAGGGAGAGAGTCGAGGAGGAGGAGGAGGAGGAAGGGATAGAGAGGATGAGGAGGAGGAGGAGGAAGGGAGAGAGGATGAGGAAGTGGGGAGATTGGGAAGGCGAGGCTGAGCCCCCATCTCCCTGCCCACCCACAGGCAGTGCAGCAGAGCCCTGGGGGGAGTTATTCCCCCCGCTGCCGTCCTCCCCGTGGCCACCCCACCTCCCCCAGGGGCCACCACGTACCGGTTATGACCTCGCTGAGCTTGTGCTTCTGGGTGGGGGAGCTGCGGAGGTCAGCCAGTCCCACCAGCACCAGCCCCCCGATGGTGACCAGGATGCCCAGCCACTGGCTCAGCTCCAGCTTCCGGCCCAGGAAGGCGACCGAGAGGAGCCCGGTGAAGATGATGACAGATCCTCGCAGCATCTGGAAGCTGGAGGCACTCGTCATGTTCAAGGCTACACGGGGAAGAGACAGACCCATGAGTTGTGTGCGCTGCCAGAGCCACCCCTCCGCTTAACAGTCTGCTGGTAATTAAGAGCAGATTGGTGATTAACGAACGGGAGGAAGAGGCAGCAACACTGTCCCCTCCTGCTTAGAGCTGCAGCAGAGAGGCTCACGCCAAGACACAGCCCCATGCTGCCCCCCGTAACAGGAACAAGCGTTTAGAAGACTTTTTATTAGGATATAATTATATGTAGAGAATAATTGATCAATAGATATCGTCTCCTAAGTTTAATTAATAGGATACAGCTGCTCAGAGAACAGCACTGACAGTCCAATGCCAACGCTGCTCATCTGCCCCCTGTGCAGCCCTCGCCATGGCCGGCTTAAAACCCAGTCATTGAATTAACAAAAATTAATCCTGGGCATTAAGTTTTAGACATAACAAAAGATGAGAAATAAGTGATTAACTTAAAGTAAGCAATTTAGAAAGGTCAGGCATTTAAAGTCAGACATCGATTAAGTATATGTTAAATAGCACATCTTGAGTTTTCTCTCAGAAGTCTAAAGGTGAATTATGATGAAGATTGTTTAAGAGGAGAAGTAACTGTGGAGACCAAAGACAGCACCAATGAGCAGCGACTTCAAAAGAGGAATTGGAATGGAACGATGAGAATTAGCTGAGACTGAGGGAATTAATGAACTTTTGAAATTGATGAAGAATTGGGAACTGAGAGTTTGTGCAGAAACGCCAAAGACTTTTGTGTTGTACAATGTCGTGTAAAATCGTACGTACAGAAGGTGCTTTTTGTTAGTCCCTGCCACTCACTCTGGTGCTGGCCCAGCTCTGAGTTGCTAATAAATCCAGCCTAGAGGTACCCCCAGTCTGGCGAAATCCTTTAACAAACCCCCCCATGCTGAACACGGCTTACTGAGCCCTGCCACAACTCGCTGCATGAGTGGGGAGGGTTTGCTCAGACCCCTCTAACTGGTTTCAGGGTTATTTCCCACCCCCCCGCAAAACTGAATGCAATGTGGGGTCTGAGTCAAGCCCCAGGGATGGCCAGGACCCCACAGGGGAAGGGATGGGGGACAGAGGTGACACCCCCCTGTCCCCAGCACTTACCCACGTACATGATACTGGTCCCAGTCATGTCACAGAGGGCGGGGGGCAGGAAGAGCAGCGGGCTGAAGGGCTGAGACGGGGCCATGCTGGGCTCCGGCCTCCACCGATCCCTCCACACCAGCAGGTAAAACACCCCCAGGCAGGAAAATTCCCCCAGGAACATGCCCACGGCCTGCGAGAGAGGTGGGTTAGGCAAAAGGGGGGGGCTGGCCCTGCTGGTAAGGCCCATCCGGCCCCGGGTGTCGGGGGCTCACCTGCAGGAAGGGGTGCTGGAAGCTGTGCTCCTCCGTCCCGCTGCAACCGGCCGCACTGAAGTTATCGGCCCACCTACGAGGCAGAGAGGGGGGGTGGTTAGAGCAGGAGGCTGTGGGGGGCCAGAGCGCACCCCAAAAAGCCAGCCTAGGGCTGTGTTCTGGGCCACCAGCCCGCCCCGAGGTGACAGCTCTGGGGTCAGGACATCTAGAGGGAAGGAGACGCTGTCACGGCCACCCTGACTCACCGGCAGCTCCTGGCTCAGCTCCCGGCCCTGAGTGACAGGCAGGGAAAGGGACACCGCAGTGTCACACAGCCCCACGATCTGGTGTCCCAGCACGCGCGGCCAGGCAGCACCGGGACAGCACGGTGGGGGGTCACCCCAACCCCTTCCCTCCTCCCTCTGTCACCAACCTTGAAGATTTGGGGGCCCCATAAAAGATGCTGCACTGCAGGCTGGGGGAGTAGCAGCTCCCACTGCTCCCAGTCAGAGTTCTGGGGCACAACCCCCCTCTTTTGGGTATTCTAAGCAGCGCTGGATAAACATAGGATGGGGCACAGGCCCCCACGGCCCATTTCGGCGAGGGTCTCCCCACCACCCACATCAGGAGGGGACCCCAACCCCTCAGTGACAGGTTGCCTGCTCCCAGGACACCCCCAGTGTGGCAGCGCACCCCAACACAGGCACCCAGCTCCCCTCCGGCTCCTTTTTGCTGATGCCAAGTGGCCGCAGACCTGCTGAGCTCGGGGAAAAGGGGTGCGAGCGGAGGCTGGGGCAATTTGCAGCCCGAGTGGCAAGGGGTTTTTCAGCCAGGCCAGCAAGATTTTTGGCATGAGTCAGCCCCGGCTGACACGCCACAGCCCCTCTGCCATGGGCCAGCTCGGGTCTGTGTTTCGCAAGAGGCTTTGTCGGGCCACGCATGGGTCTCGTGAGCTGGCTGAGAGCTCGGTGCTACCTCCCGGCTCTGCTCCACCCTCCGCGGGGATTTTGTGCCTCAGTTTCCCCATCTGGGGACCTTGGTCCGCCCCCAGCAGGGCCAGCTGGAGCTCAGCCACCCAGTAAAGCCCCGCTGACACCCACACGTCTGCCCAGCGGCACTGGGACAAGCCGGCCTGGCAGGTCTGCCTTGCTCAGCCAGCTCTTAGAAACACCATCCTCATCCTCACTGCCCCAGGGGTCTTTGTGGGGTTCCCCCCAGGAGGGGGCTCAATCCAGACCCTGCCTGGCTTTTGGGGCACTCACAACGGCTCCTCCCCATCACCCCGGGGCCAGGCACAGCAGCACCCTCCAAGAGGGCTGGAGACCCCCAGTTCCCTTGGCCATGCAGCCCCCCCCACCCTTCCCTCGCCCAGCACCAAGAGCTGGGCCTCAAGCAGCAGCCCCCAGTCCCTATGGTGCACCCCACAGCCCAGGCTTAACCCCCCCAGGGCAATAGCAGCCCCCCCCCGAGCCGGGGGGCACAGGGCAGGTCTTGGGGCTCTGCCAACACAGCCAGGACCGCGGTCCGGCCTGGGGCAGCCCCAGGGGCCGCCAGTCCCTCCGTGGGGCTGGGGGGGCCACGGGGAGGAGGCCCGAGGGGACCCCAAGCCCACCCCGGGCTGTGACACCCCCGGAGCTTGCGGAGGGACCAACCCTGGGATGGAAGGAGGGGACCGGGGGGCTGAAGACCGGGCTCCAACCCCCCGCCCCGGCGGGAAAGCCCAGGGCCTGGGGTGAGGGGGGGCGTCAGGCCGCCCTCAGGCCCAGGAGGGCCCCGAGCAGGACGGTGGGCCCGGGGCTGGGGGGAGGCCGGGCCGCTGCCCCGGGGGTGCGGGGGTTCCCCCCCGCCTCAGACGCCGGGAGGACTCACTTGGCCGCCAGCGTGTTGATGGAGCCGGTGACCAGCATGAGGGCGGCCAGGCCCAGCTGGTACCGGGACCAGGCCATTGCCCCGCCGCCGCCGCCCGCCGCCTCCCGCCCTGCACCGGGGCCGCCGTCGCCACGGCCACGCCCCCTTCGCCCTCACGGCCACGCCCCCACCCGCTAGGCCACGCCCCCTTGAAGAGCCCGTTCTGCCCCGCGGCGCCTAACCACGCCCACAAAACACACGTGACCAACTCCCATAGCACTGAACCACGCCCACATGCACACGTGACTCCGCCCCATAGCGCATAACCACGCCCATCTGCACACGTAACCCCGCCCCTCAGGGCCTAACCACGCCCATAGACGTCTACTGCCCCGCCCACCGCGTCTAACCACGCCCACAATCCGGTATGGCCACGCCCCCTACGCTGCACCGCGCTCCCGGGGGGTCCCGTCCCGGGGGGTCCCGTCCCCGTGCTGCCGTGGCCGCAGACCGCGGTCCCCACACTGCGGCCGCCGTGTCGCGGTCCCCCGTACCCTGTCCCCCGGTACCCCCCGGTATCCCCCAGTGTTCCCCGGTACCCCCGATGTCCTCCGGTATCCCCCGGTACCCCCCGGTGTCCCCCGGTACCCCCCCGTTCCCCGGCGGGGTTGGCGGTGCCGCGGACCCCGTGGGCCGCTGTGCCCGTGCCCCCCCCGCTCCCGCGTGTCCCCGCCGCGGCGGTGCCGGCAGATGGCGCCGGTGGTTCAGGGTTGGGCTCCCGCCGCTCCCGGGGCTTGGGCCCCGACGGCCTGACCGGGCCCCGCAGGAGCGACCGGCCCCCACCCCGGCGGGGTTACTGGCCCTGGGCTAATCCTGCCCTGCCCGGGCTAGACCCTGCCTGGCCTGGGCTAACCCGGCCCGGGCTAACCCTGTCCTGCCTGGGCTAAACCCTGTCTGTGCTAACAGTGCCCGGCCTGGGCTAACCCTGCCTGGGTTAACCCTGCCCTGCCTAGGCTAACCCTGCCCATGCTAAACCCCACCTGGGTTAACCCTGCCCTGCCTGGGTTAACCCTGCCCATGCTAAACCCTGCCTGGCCTGGGCTAAACCTGACTGCACTTAACCCTGCCTGGGCTAAACCCTACCCAGGCTAACCATGCCCAGGCTAAAACTTGCCTGGGCTAACCCTGCCTGGGCTAAACCCTGCCTCGGTTAACCCTGCCCTGCCTAGGCTAACCCTGCCTGTGCTAAACCCTGCCCTGCGTGGGCTAAACCTAACTGCGTTTAGCCCTGTCTGGGCTAATCCTGCCTGGGCTAAACCCTGCCTCGGTTAACCCTGCCCTGCCTAGGCTAACCCTGCCCATGCTAAACTCCACCTGGGTTAACCCTGCCCTGCCTAGGTTAACCCTGCCCATGCTAAACCCCACCTGGGTTAACCCTGCCTGCCTAGGCTAACCCTGCCTGTGCTAAACCCTGCCCAGTTTCGGCTAAACCTGACTGCTCTTAACCCTGCCCGGGCTAAACCCTACCCAGACTAACCCTGCCCAGGCTAAAATCTGCCTGGTCTAACCCTGCCTGGTCTAACCCTGCCCTGCCCGGGCTAACCCTTTCCGGGGGTGGGTGGGGGTGCTGTCCCCGGGGTACCCCAGTGTATCAGGGCCCTTGTTCATGGACACAGCTCCAGGGCAGCCCCCCCAGCCCCCCCCCAGTTCTCCCAGTCCCTCCAGCTCCCTGGGACTGCTTGGGGGGGGGGGGGGCGGGGGGGGGCGAAGTTCCCCCCTCCGCCTCACTGGGGGCCAGCCCTGGCATCGGGGGGTCTCGCCACCCACCGCCCCAACCGAGGGGTACCGGGGAGTGGGGGGGGGCATCCACACCTGGCAGTGGGCTCCGCCGCTGTCCCCCCCCTCCTTGCCGTCCCCCCCCCCCCCTCCCCGCCCCGGGCCTCCCCGCCAGCCGGAGATAAATTGTTTTTCCATCCGACGTCAGCCCCGGCGGCCGTGACCCGTGGGAGGCCGCGGAAAGGGGGGGGGGGGGCGCGGGGGGGGCATAAAACCCACTCCAGGGGCCTTCGCCAAGGCTGCCTGCGCCGGCAGTTAACCCTTCCCGCGGCGGGGGGGGGGTACGGGGGGGCAGGGCAGGTGTGGGCAGCACCTCCTGCCCTCGCTGCCCCCCAGGGATGATGCGGGGAGGGGACTGAAATGTGGCCTTGGGGGGGGGGGGTGATGGGGGAGACCCAAACTTGTCCCTGGGGAGGGGTGTGATGGAGGGGACCAAAATGCGGCCCTGGAGAAGGCTGTGATTTAGGGGGGGGGGGGGTTGATACGTGTTCCCGGGGGGGGGGGTGATGGGGGGGAGCGAAACGTGGCTCTGGGGAGGGGGGTAATGGGGGGACACCCAAACGTGTCCCCAGGAAGGGATGGGGCGGGGGGGGAGTGAGGGCTGGCTCTGGTGCCTTCGTGACGGGGGGCTCCTCCCGAACCAGGGCTGGGGCAGAGCCGCTCCCCCACACCCAGCTGCCGTCGTCTGGGCTGTGGAGCTGCTCCCGGGACCCCCGGTGACCCCCACAGCACCCCAAGCGTACCCCAATCCCCCCCCACCCCCCGCCCCGGCAGGGACCCCTCAGCAGCTGCTTGGCCACATCTGCAGGGAGGGGGTGAAGGACGCAGGGTGCGGCCGCCTCCTCCCTCTGGGCCCCCCTGACTTCTTTGGTGCCACCCAGTGCGCAGGGCAAACACCCCCCGTCCCCCCTTGTCCCTTCTCATCCCCCCTCGTCCCTCCCCGCAGCCTTCACCCACGGAAAATTCTGGAAGAGAAGATGGTGGCAGGCGTGGGGTGTGGTGCCACTCGCCGGTGTCACCCGTGGGGACACTACGGACTGGGCCAGGGAGGATGGGCCAGCTGGGGATGTCCCCCCTTGGCCCTCCCCACCCCGTGCTGGCCCCCTCCTCCAGCCCGGGGATGAGTGAGTGTCCCAAGGACACATGGGGGAGCGGTGGCAGAGCCGCTGACTTCCAAAGTCCCCTCCGTGATGTGCAACACGTGCCCACCCTCCCACGCCAGTGCCAGCCCCACACAGACACCCGTGTGGGGCCACCCAGGGTCCCCGGGGGGGAGGAGATGGGACATTGGGGACACCCAGCACCCCAGGATGCTCCACAGCCAGAGACCAGGAGGAGTGGGGAAGGGCTGGCAGGGTGGGGACGGTGGCATGTCCCTCTCACACACATGTATCCCTGCAGGTCAGTGCACAGGCACCCCCCCTCACCCACAGAGGCCCCCCCCGCGGCCCCACGTAATTAATGAGGCCACAAGACCCATCTCCTCATTAACAGAGCGCTTAATTTTTCCATCTCCCAGGCTCTGCTCCCGTTTCCCTGGGCTTGGGGCCGCAGCCAGAGTGTTCCCATCCCTCCTTGTTCTCCCCTTCCTGGGGGGCTTTGGTCCCCTCCACCCCCCCGGGTCACCCCAGAAATATTTAATAAGACTTTTTAAAAAAAAATAAACCCCTATTTACTGAAAATGGCTTTAGAAACCAAAACAGCGTGAGTTTGGATTTCTTTTTCTTTTTTCTGTCATGAAACTCCCTATTTTCCCCATTCTCTACCTGCTGCCCACCCCCTACCTGGCCCCTTTTCAGCCACGATAAAAGCCTTCACTCCCCACCCCTTCTCCTCCTCTTCCTCACGGCTTGGAGGAGGCTGCAGGGTGAGTCCTGGCTGCCCGGGGCTGAGCTTTCCCCACGCTTGTGAGCGAGCGGCCGCGCTGCTTAATACCGGGGAGGAATTTTAAGTCGCTCCAGTGGACTGTAAATATTTGGGCTCTGGCTGACAAGGAAAATTTAGATGCTTCGAGAGGGAGAAAAAAAAAAAAAATTACCCGGGATGAGGCGGATGGCTCAGGCGCTCCTAAACCCCTTGGGATCTGCCCAGAGGGTCCTCGGCAGGGGACACCTCTCAGCCCCTGCCAGGGGGGTGTCCCAGCTCCATCCCCTGCCCATGACAAGGACCATCCTCTTCCTCGTTGGGTATTTACAGCCATGGTGAGACCCCCCCAAGCCTTCTCTGCTCCCCAGCTCCCTCAGCCTTTCCTCCTAGGAGAGGTGCTCCACTCCACCATCTTCATGGCCTTTCACTGGACTCTCTCCAGTATATCCATGTCTCTCTTGTACTTGGGAGCCCAGAACTGGATCCAGTCCTCACCAGTGCTGAGCAGAGGGGAAGGATCACCCCCTCGACCCGCTGGAAATGCTTTGCCTAATGAACCTCAAAATACCCTCAGCCTTCCTTGCAGCAAGGGCATCTTGTTGGCTCATGGTCAACCTGTTGGCTCATGGTCAACCTGCTGTTGGCTCATGGTCAACCTGTTGTTGGCTCATGGTCCACCCACCAGCACCCCCAGGTCCTCCTCTTCTGAGGTGCTTCCCAGTTGGGTGACCACTGTGACGTGGGCTCGTTCCTCCGCAGGGGCAGGACTTTGCACTTCTCCTTGTTGAACTTCATGAGGTTCCTCCCTGATGGCTCCTCCATCCTCTCCAGGTCCCTCTGGCACCTCCACCACTTCCAGCCCTGTGTCACCAACAGCCTCCCAGCAGGTCCACCCCGACCCATCGATGGCTTTGTCCCAGCTGCCCCGGAGCTGCTGGCAGAGGGCTGGGAGCTTGGGGGACCAGTTACACCCCAGGAATGGTCATACCGGCTCAGACCAAAGCTCCAGCTGGGAAGCACTGGAGGCAGAGGACAGGGGGATGCCTCCACCCCCTCCAGCCGCACACCAGGGCCAGGAGGGAAGGATAACAGAGGGACCCAACGCCAGGGAAGCACCCAGCCCCCCCGGCACTCCTGCATCCCCATGGGTGTACCCTCGGGTAGGGCTGAAGCAGCTGCTCGGATGAGCCGCTTGCTCCATCAGGTGCCGCCAAGACTGATCTGCTCTTCGCAGGCTTAGCTTTATTAGATGAGCCGGTGGCTCCTGCCTGGCTTTGGAGGGAGCAGGTTTTAGCCACTTAAAGGCAGGAGAGCAGCCCAGAGCTCCGCTGGTGGCCCCAGCCACGGAGGTGGCATGTCCCCCCCATCCATCCTGGTGTGTCCTGGCCATCAGCGATGCCCAAATCCCCTCGGAGGTTTGGATCCAGATGCCCAACACTGTTCAAGGCACCCCCAGCTCTCCTCTTTGTGCGTCTCCTGTGCCTCAGTTTCCCCACACGGCCCAAGATGGGAGGCTCAGCCCTGTCCCCCCTGAGTCACACAGGACATCGCGACTGCAATTGTTAGACGATTCTTGGCTGTGGCACGGACCAGAGGGAGGTCTCCAGCCTGAGCGAAGGCCGCAGAGATGCTGCTATGGGCGAGAGCAGGAGGGATAAAGCTCTGCTGGGTTTTGGGGGTCCCCTCCAGCCTTGGATCAGTAGGTGATGGTGGGTTGGAAGAGGTTGGGGAGCCCCGAGGGGCTCTGCCCTCCCCAGCAACCCAAGACCCTTCTCCCACTGTGCCCACCAAAGGATGCTGCAGCCCTGGCAGAGCTCGAAGCTGAGCGTCTCCTTTCCTCCCCTCCTCTCCCTCATCCATGGGAAAAGTCAGGAGAGGGGCAGAGGCTTGTCCTGAGGAAATTCTCACACTTCCCGGTCTCTGCAGCGCAAAGGCCACGGTGTGGAAAGGTCCCAGGGATCTGGGACCCTTCTCTCCCAGCCCCTCGTCCTCACCCAGCGCCCCAGGGAAGGAGCCGAGGTGGTGCCGAGGTTTGAACCAGCCTTTATTTCTCTCTCTAAGGAAAGTAACTCAGCGGTACAAATATACTTTGGCATGAGAACCAGAGAAACCTTGCCTGGGGGGAGTGTGGTTCCCCGCGGGTGCCCTAGGATGAGGAAGATGCAGAGAGTGAAAAGAAATTCCCCGGAGTCATCAACAAATTTCCCCCATGACTCCTTTCCGATAGATATTTATAGATTTCTATAGATATGATGATAGCGTCATTTATAATAAATATCCTCTCTGGTATCTAACAGTATGTACAGGTTGTCAAGTATTAGAAATACATTGGTTTTCTGTTAAAAGGTGAGAAAAGAAACAGGCGGGCTGGGTACCTCAGCTGTCCCCAGAGCTCCCCCCAGCACCCCTGGGGCTCAGAGAGGGGCCAGTGCATGTCACGGTGTCCCCCAGTGTCTCCGCTGGCGGGGGGACAGCCTGTGATTTGGGTGCTGGCAGGGGGGATCGTGGTCCTGGGGGCGATGGGGGGGCTCCCCGTGGGGCTGGAGGGGGGCAAGGAAAGAAGTTTTCAGCCCCTTCTTGCTGTGACGGGGGTGGCCGTGCTGGAGGTGACCCCCCGGGGATGTCCTGGGTCTCAGACGGGGCATGCCCCGGGAGCGTCCCCTCCTCTGGGCTCAAGGTGTTAGGGTGAGATGGGGCGCGGGTTGAAAGGGAACCGGTGCAACCCAGGAATGTGAAGGAGAAGAAGGGTGAAAAAGTCTTATGATGCCCCAGGTTGTCCCCAAAAAAAGCTCCCCAAGGGTAACGGCTCCGGCCTCAGGGTGGCCGGGGTGGGGGGAGAATGGAGATGGGGGTCCCAGGGGACCACGCTGCCACTGCCCCTCGTCCTGCCTCCCCGGGATGGCTCCGAGCTTTCTGCTGCCTCCCCCGGGGTTGCCCAGCTTTGCCCATCTAAAAAGGGTTAAAATAACCCCCTAAAGCTGGCGGAGAGCTGCCCACCAAGTCGCGGCAGGCGTTTTTTGGCGGCCTACGTGACTCACGGCTTGTTTTCTCGGCCGCAGGGGCAGGCTGATGTGCGCAGTGATCGAAAAAGCTCCGTCTAAGCCCCTCTTAGCCTGATTTACCCGCTGATGCGTGCTCGCCTTCGCCGAGGCATCCCTTGCTGCCTTCCCCCCGGGGCAGCCCCATGGCCGGAGGAGGCAGAGGATGGAGGGGACCAACTGGGACCCCCGCGGTGGGTGCCGGGAGCCTCATGTCCTCCTCTGCCACGTCCCACGAGACCTCCGGTGCACACGCGGTCACACCGTCCGGCTCACAGCCACGGCTTCGCACGCTCAGGCTGCCATGGGGCTGCCCTCGGGGCCGTGGGGGGGTCCCCAGCCGCTTGCGCAGAGGTATGATGGGGGGAGGTGTAGGTCTACCTACCCCCCACCCCATCAGGTTAAAACACTCTCCAGCTCTTCAAGTTTCACATTTTTGAGGAGTGGTTTTGCAAAATAAAATAAAAATAAAATAAAATTAATTTAAATTAGAATAAAATAAAGCCAGCAGCTCCCTTCTTCCTGTTTCAGAGAGGACCGGGGCAGCCTCGCTGCTGCTCCTACATCCCTCCAAAGTCCCGACAGAGGAGCACAGCCCCCGGCCCCCCCTTGGGGGTCCCAGCTCACTGCCTCCCCCTCCGCAGACAGACCCCCGGGGTGGTTTCCTCCTGCCGTGACCAAGAAAAGTCCTTGGCCACGGGGCTAATGGTGGGGGTCTGAGGGGGCACGAGTGAGGATGGAGAGGGGCTACACAGAGCTGCGGCGCTTCATGAGCCCCTGGAAAGCCGCCAGGCTGTGGAGACCGGTGGAGACGGAGCTGATGGCCGACCGGCGGGCATTGCAGAAGCATCTGTTGGAGGGGGTCTCCGGACAGCGGCCGGGCGAGGAGTGACTCTGCTCCACGCAGGTGTCCGAGGTGGAGAGGTCCCTGGGGATGATCATAGGGATGGAGTACTGCAGCTTCTCCCGGCTCTTGTACCACAGGCACGAGCACATGGATTGGAAGTGGAGAACCTCGGCGTAGACGTTTCGGAAGCCGCCCCCGCCGCCCCCTGCCGCCGCCGGCGCGGCCGAGGCGGCGTCGGCGGTGTGGATGCTGCTGGCTTGCCCGTTGCGGGTGAGCAGCGCCCGGTGCTCGGCATCCCGCTTCTCGTCCTCAGCATTCATGGTCATGAAACGCAGCACCACCAGGTTGAGGAAAGCCCCGATGACCGTCAACCCCGTCAGGATGTAGACGAAGCTGAAGGCCACGTACTGGGGCTTGTTCTGGAGGGCTTCGTCCTTCTGCAGGGCTACGTAGTCCCCGAAGCCGATGGTGGTGAGGGTGATGAAGCAGTAGTAGTAGGCGTGGAAGAAGCTCCAGTGCTCGTAGTAGGAGAAGGCGGCTGCCCCGATGCAGAGGGTGCTGATGCAGGAGAAGAACCCGATGGTGACCATGTTGGCCATGGAGACCTCCGCCCGCCTCATGCCAAGGCACTTCTTGATGCGGTGGAGGAGGTACTTGACGAAGGTGTTGATCCTCTCACCCAAGCTCTGGAACATGACGAGGGTGAGGGGGATCCCCAGAAGAGCGTAGACCATGCAGAAGACCTTCCCCCCATCCGTGCTGGGGGCTGCATGGCCATAACCTGGGGTGCAAAGCCACAGAGCGGGATCAGCTTGGTGGTCTGAGGGGGCTGCACCTCAAACCGCTCCCCCAACTGAGTCACTGGTGGTGGACCCCAACCCTGACGGTGCCGTCCTCACCCCCAGGCACGAGGAGTGACCACAGATGGCTCTGTGGTCTAGGGGGATAATGGGGTCTCCAAATGAAAATGAAGGGGAGGGAGCGGGAGAAAGGGGAAAGCTCATGGGGAAGGGAGCTGGGGGGCTGGCGGAGGGTGAGGGACGAGGTGCTGCATCTCTGGGTTGGGGTGGGGGCAGCTGGGGAATGCTTGGATGGACTTTGGCTGGGATGAGGGCACCTTCCCCAGCCTTGGGGTTTTGGAAAATGGAGATCACTCTTCCCTGAAATACCCATCCCGTGATAGCCCGCCCCAGAGCAGCAGGCGGAGAGGTGCTGGAGATGGGGAAAATAGGGAGTTTTAAGGACTCTAAAGACAAGGACAGCTGGGTCTCCTCTGTCACCCAGCCCTGTGTCACCATGTCCCCGTGACCCACTGCCCATCATCCGGGGGCTGCCCTGGGGGCTGGGGGCCCAGCTGGGTTTCAGTTAATCTCCCACCTACACAAACCCCACACAGATGAGATGACTTCTGCCTCTGTGCTGGCAGATTATTCATCCCTAATGGACCCCAGGTGACTGCAGCTGGGCAGAGGTGGCCGAGCCCCTGTGCTGGGGAAGGTGCCCTCGCCACCAGGCACTGGGTACTCCCCTATCCCTTCCTTTTTCCTGGCCCTTTCATTTCTCTTTTTTCCTTTTCCTTTCCCTTCATTTCTCTTTTTCCTTCTCCCTTTTCCTTTCCCTTTCCCTTTTTTCCTTTCCCTCTCCCTTTCCCTTCCTTTCTCTTTTTCCCTTTTCCTCCTCCTTTTCCATCTCCTCTTCCTTTTCCTTTTCCCTTTCCTTCTTGTTATTCTAATTTTCATTTTCCTTTTCATTTTCCTTTCTCTTTCCCTTTCCTTTCTTGTTTTTCCTTTCCCCTCCTATTTTTTCTTTTCCCTTTCTCTTTTTTCTCTTTTTTCTCTTTTTTCCTTTTCTTCCTTTTCCTCTTTTCCCCCTTTCCCCCTTTCCCTTTCCCTTTCCCTTTCCCTTTCCCTTTCCCTTTCCCTTTCCCTTTCCCTTTCCCTTTCCCTTTCCCTTTCCCTTTCCCTTTCCCTTTCCCCTTTCCTTTTCCCTTTTCCCCTTCCCCCTCACCAGCACTGCACACTGAGGATGAGCCCCAGAGCGGGGACTGCTGAGGGCTTTACCTCCAATGCCTGGGGCCAGGGCCCCAGGAGCAGGCAGGGGCTGGGGGACAGGCTGCCCTCAGCACAGAGCAGGCAGGAGCAGTGGGCAGGAGGTGAAAACAAGGATGGTCAGATCCTCCAAGGAGCTGGTGGGACATGTCCCAGCCACCAGCACTGCCAGCTCAGGCTGCGGCCACAGCAGCCAGAGAGAATCACCAGAGAGAATCCCAGAATCATCGAGGTTGGAAAAGCCCTTGAAGCTCCTCCAGTCCAACCATGAACCTCACACTGACCGTTCCCAACTCCACCAGATCCCTCAGCGCTGGGTCAACCCGACTCTTCAACCCCTCCAGGGATGGGGACTCCCCCCCTGCCCTGGGCAGCCCATTCCAACGCCCAACAACCCCTTCTGCAAAGAAATCCTTCCTAAGAGCCAGTCTGACCCTGCCCTGGCGCAGCTTGAGGCCATTCTCTCTTGTCCTGGTGCTGGTTCCTTGGCTCAAGAGACTCATCCCCCCTCTCTGCACCCTCCTGTCAGGGAGTTGTAGAGGGCCATGAGGTCTCCCCTCAGCCTCCTCTTCTCCAGACTAAACCCCCCCAGTTCCCTCAGCCGCTCCCCATCAGACCTGTGCTCCAGACCCTGCACCAGCTCCGTTGCCCTTCTCTGGACACGCTCGAGTCATTCAATGGCCTTTTTGGAGTGAGGGGCCCAAAACTGAACCCACTCATCGAGGGGCGGCCTCCCCAGTGCCGAGCACAGGGGTCAGATCCCTTCCCTGTCCCTGCTGGCCACGCTAGTGCTGATACAAGCCAGGATGCCATTGGCCTTCTTGGCCACCTGGGCATAGAATCACCAGAGAGAATCACCAGAGAGCATCACTGCTCTCATCAGTGCCAGGTGCCAGCCTGTCCCTTCCCTTGCTGATGGAAAAGGGGCTGTTGCTTGCTGTCCCCTCTCTGCCTGCTGTCCCCTCCCCAGCAGCAGAAGGGACACCAAGGCAATGTCACCCCACCCGAGTGGCCACCAGCTCCTGCAGCAGAGCCGGGCGGTGCATGTCAAACCAGGGTCACATCCCTCTCTCTGCCCTCAGGACAAGCATCGAGCCCTCACCCTGCCTGCCTGCCTGCCCCTGCCCTCACCTCCTGCCAGACACCTCCATCCCCCTCCCAAGAGCCCCGATCTCCCCATCCTTCGTGCATCAGCCAGTCAAGGATGGGGATTTAGGACTCAAGCCTCGAGCAGGGCCCATGGGGTCCGTCCCTTCTGACAGCTTCACTGAGCATCCTCCTGCCTGCTCCTGCCTGCCCCGCACCGGTGCAACCTCCCACAGTTATATTTAGCCCCGTTTCCCCAGGGAAGGGAGTTTATGAGCTCTCACAGTGTGTCCAAGCGTCCGTCAATCTGCCAGGCCCCCCCCTTTCCCGGCTTTAGCAGGCGCTGCCTGATCTCCAGCACGTCTGAGGCTGGGGAGGGGGAAGGTCGCTGGGATATAAAATCCAGCCAGTGGGAAGAGGGAGAGACCCCAGGAAGGTGGCAGAGAGGGTGAACCCCCAAACCTCTCTTGCACCCGTGGTTTCATCCACCGCAGCAAAGAAAGGTGTTGGAGAGGAGGGCTCAGCTCCTGGGGGTGCAGCACAGTCCTGCCAGGTTCAAGAGCTGCTCTGCTCATCCCACCGCACCTAAACGCCTGACTTTGTGGCATGTCCTAGCCCAGGTACAGGCAGCGAGGCTCCCACTGTGCTCCTGCCCTCCCTGCAGAAGGGGTTCAGCATCCCTACTCCTCTCCATCTCCTTCTTCCCTCCTGCAGCCCCCCCCAAACCTCCCCGCCGGGTGGGTGTCGCTCAAAGGGGTGTCCCAGGAGGGACGCTGCCAAGGGAGAGCACGGGCAGGGTGCTCCAGGCTCCCGCTCAGGGTGCTGCAAGCAGGCAGGGAGCACGGCCTATGTCCCCAGGGAGAAAACATGACATGTCCCTGAGGAACGCGGCCGGCTCGTCTCCTTTTTAGGGCTGCGGAGGAGCAGGGGTGGATCTGGCTGGGGCTGCGGGGAGCAGGTGCAGGTCTCGGCTGGGCCCCCGGCCTGGAGCAAATCCCAGGCTGTCGGCAGCGATGGATGGTGGGGATTAACGGGGCAGCTGCTGAGGATGGGAGGAGGAGGAGGGAACTGTGCAGAGCAGAGGGGTTACCAGGCTGGAGGGGGAAAAGGGCTGGGAAGGCAGGGAGGGGGGCTCTGGGGGCTGAGCCCTCCAGGGAGGGGGTGCAGGGAGCCAGGGCAGGGCATGGGGAGTCCCAGCTGAGAACAGGGGTTGGGAGCTCAGCTGGGGTATGAAGCAGTGGGGATACCAGTTCCCTGCTGACACATATCACTGCAGTGAGCGAAAGCTGGTGGCCACAAGCCGAGGCGCACGCCAGGACCCCTCCATGCCCAAGTAGGAGCCCTTCATCCTGCTGCCAGAGCCATCATGCTTCTCCTCCTCCTCTGGTTCAGCAATGAGGGACGGTCCTGGGGTCTGTGTGCTGGGTGGGTTTCTCCACCCTCACCCCCCCATAGCTGGGTGTCTGGGTGGATGCGTGGCTGGTGTCCCCCTCCCTTACCCAGCAGAGCTGCTGCCTCTTGCCCCCGCAGAGGGATGCCAGAGCCCTTCACCATGGTCTCTGACCTGCTGCAGCTTTCACTGTCCATTGCCAGGCTGCAAGGCTGCAGGAGCCATGAAGGACAGTGGGGAAGGGTCAGGCAACCCGGCTGATGGGGGATCTACCAAAGCATTGACCACTCTGGGGGTCTCCAATGCTTTGGAGCAGCCCCAGTTTCTGTCCCAGTCTGGGATGAACCTAACTCTGGTCCTTCCAAATCTGGGATGAGTCCAACTCTGGTCCTTCCAAGCCTGGGACAAACCCAGCTCTGGTCCTTCCAAACCTGGGATGAACCCAACTCTGGTCCTTCCAAACCTGGGACAAACCCAGCTCTGGTCCCTCCAAGCCTGGTTTCACATAATAATGGAACCCCCCTGCCCATGGAGCACTGCCTCCCTTCCCACCTCACTTCCCGGCAGGTTCAGCAGCAGCCGCCAAGGTCGGTACGTTCCCATGCATTTTGGGGAGAAAGGAATGACCCAACCTCATCCATAGACACTGGAGAACCCACAGTCAGGAGCACCCCAGGAAGACACCACTCTCCCAAAGCCCTTGAGCACCCAAAAGCGACCAACACCCAAATCACTGAGCCCTGAGCCCCTCCGAGCACCTGCCCCAGGCACCCCCTTCTCCTGACCCTCACAGAGAAACCCCTGGGAGTACCCCAGATGTGGAGGCAGTGGGTGGGCAGCGTGTCCTGGGCAGCATCCTCCTCCTCCTCTTCCTCGTGCCAGCCCTACATCCCCCCGCCCCATTGCTCCCAGTAAGAACCAGCATCCTGCTCAGCGTTTAACAGGCACCCATTTCCCGATGGTGACGTGAGCCCAGAGCAACCCAGTCTGTGACCAGTCCTGCCAGTTAACCAGTGCTGGGTCTGAGTCTGGGGACCCCAGCTGTCCCTCAGGCCAGGGGTGGGGACCCAGGTGACGCAGTCAACCAACGGGGTGCCCCTCAGTGCTGCCTGGGAGTCCCCCCGTCTTCGCAGGGTGATCAAACAAGCAGGCAGAGAGCAGCTGGGAAAGGCAGCACGTGGCAGCGGCGGCAGCACTAAGCAAACATGGCTCAGGCACCAAAGGGCACAGCCCTGCCTGTGCTGTGTGGGGACAGACATGTCCCGCAACACCTCCGTGTCCCCCCCTGGACAGGGGGTGAGGGCAGTGGGAAGGGACTGGTCCTGCCCAGGGACACCTCCTGGGCAGGGCAGGGTGGGAGGTGGCTGGAGCAGAGGGATGGGACCCAGGCAGTGGGTCCCTGGGGCTGGGCTGAACTCGGGTGATGCAGGGCTGGACGGGAGCCCCGGGACCTGCAGCCCTCGGGTGGTCCCTGCCTAGTTGGGCCCCGGCCCTGGAGGAGGGACTGTCCTCACTGTGCTGCCACCAGGGCAGGTGAAGGGGCAGCCAGCTTGCCAACCTCTCGCCCTGCCATCCATCCGTCTGTCCGTCCGTCCCTCCCTCCATCCCTCCCTCCCTCCATCCATCCCTCCATCCATCTCTCCCTCCATCCATCCCTCCCTCCCTCCATCCATCCCTCCATCCCTCCATCCCTCCCTCCATCCCTCCCTCCATCCCTCCCTCCCTCCATCCCTCCCTCCATCCCTCCCTCCATCCACCCCTCCATCCATCCATCCATCCATCCATCCATCCATCCATCCATCCCTCCCTCCATCCATCCACCCATCCATCCATCTGTCCACAACCCCCCCATTATTCCACCCCCATCCCCCCAGATCTTTGCCCCCCCTCCATCCAATCCTGCCCTCACCCCCATCCCCCTATTCCCCCCCCCCCCCCATCCCCCCTGCACTCAGCTTCCCCCTGCCCAGCCCAGCCCAGCAGCACCGGGGCAGGGGGCTGCCCTGGAAGGAGGGGGTGTCACCCTGGGGGGAGGGGTCACCCTGGGGAGGGGGTGCTGGGCTTGGCTGGGGACTCATGTCTCTGTGGGGTGGGGGGGACCCTGGGGTTTGAGACCCCCCACGATGCCACCTCCCCATCAGGATGGGGGGATGGAGGTGGGGGCCAGACCCTGAGTTCCCTGTGGCCCCCCCAAAACACAACATTGAGGTAACCCCCCTCGGTGCCCCCTCCCATCCTCTGCAGCACCATCTGGGTTCCTGCCACGCCTTCGGTGACCCCTCCTGCCCCCCCGATTTATCCTATACACTCGGCGGGGTCGGGGTGTCACCCCCCAAAGACCCTGGGAGCCACCCCCATCCCCACTCCCATCACAGTGCGGGGTGGGGGGGCAGCTCCACACCCCCTTTTCCTGCCATCCCACCTGGGGAGGGGGGAGCAGGAAGGTTTTGGGGGGGTGCAGCCGGTGCCTGTCCCCCCCCTCCCCAGGCATTGCTTCCCGCAGGCGGGAGGGGGGGGGATCAGGATGGTGTCATGGAAAATCCCGCTGCCGGCCAAGCGCCCTGTTTGTGCCGAAACTGGCAATTTTTCCCTCAGTCCTGGGGCTCCGCCAGGCCCCTTCCCGGCCCCCTCAGCCCCCCGCTCCAGCCCTCCCCTCCTCCTGCAAAAGGGGGGGGGTGCAGCCAGCCCCCCCCCCCCCCCCCACTGCCCTCAGGGGCCCTGCAGCGGGAAGGGGGTACCCTCTGCGCTGGGGTACCAAGGTGGGATACCCTGGTGACGGCCACAGCTGATGCTGGTGACACCCCCGACCTGGGCGGCTGATCCTAACGTTTATTTTTGGGTTTTTTTTTGGTGGGGGGACACCCCATAACCCCATGGGACAGCACAGACCTGCAGCTGAGGACATCCCCGCAGCCCCAGTGATGGCTGAAATCCAGAGCTGAGCTGGTTTCGCAGGGAAAAGGGGCCTCCGGGGGGGCACGGGGGGGGGGAAATAAAATGTCATTTAAGGTCTTTTAGGGGGGATTTCTGCCCGCTCTGCCTGCACCGGGACAGGCAGGGCCGGGGGTGCCAAAGGCCCCGAAGCTGCTCAGGCCAGGACCGTGTCCCTCCCCTCCACCCCACACCCCCAGCATCCCCCCGGGAGGGGGGTGGGTGCCACGTGCTGCTCCTGCTTTACACAAAATGGGGGGTTGCTGCCAGTTTTTGGCTCAGGGGGGCGGGGGGTGGCCCCGACCCTTGGCCCGGGGCTGCCCCTGTGCAGAGCAGGATGTGGCTCCTTCCCCCCAGCTCGGCTTGGTTTGGGGAGTTGCGAGGGGTGGAGGGGTGTGCGCCAGCACCAGCACCCAGCACCATGCACAGCACCAGCACCCAGCACCCAGCAGTGTGCACCAGCACCCAGTACCACGCACCAGTGCCCAGCACCCAGCACCCAGAACCCAACACCAGCACCAGCACCAGCACCCAGCAGCGTGCACCAGCACTCAGTATCATGCACCAGTGCCCAGCACCAGTACCCAGAACCCAGCATCAGCACCCAGCAGTGTGCATCAGCACCCAGTACCAGCACCAGCATCATGCACCAGCACCCAGCATCGTGCACCAGTACCCAGCACCAGCACCCAGCACCTAGCACCAAGTACCAGCACGCAGCACCAAGCGCCAGCACCCAGCACCCAGCATCGTGCACCAGCACCCAGCACCAGCACCCAGCATCATGCACCAGTACCCAGCATCAGCACCAGCACCCAGCATCATGCACCCAGCACCCAGTATCATGCACCAGCACCCAGCATCATGCACCAGCACCCAGCATCAGCACCCAGCATCCAGCATCGTGCACCAGCACCCAGCACCGTGCACCAGCACCCAGCATCAGCACCCAGCACCCAGTATTGTGCACCAGCACCAGCATCCAGCATCGTGCACTAGCACCCAGCATCAGCACCCAGCACCCAGCATCATGCACCCAGCACCCAGTATCATGCACCAGCACCCAGCATCATGCACCAGCACCCAGCATCAGCACCCAGCATCCAGCATCGTGCACCAGCACCCAGCACCGTGCACCAGCACCCAGCATCAGCACCCAGCACCCAGTATTGTGCACCAGCACCAGCATCCAGCATCGTGCACTAGCACCCAGCATCATGCACCCAGCACCCAGTATCATGCACCAGCACCCAGCATCATGCACCAGCACCCAGCATCAGCACCCAGCATCCAGCATCGTGCACCAGCACCCAGCACCAGCACCAACACCCAGCACCCAGTATCATGCACCAGCACCCAGCATCATGCACCAGCACCCAGCATCAGCACCCAGCATCCAGCATCGTGCACCAGCACCCAGCACCTAGCACCAAGTACCAGCACGCAGCACCAAGCGCCAGCACCCAGCACCCAGCATCGTGCACCAGCACCCAGCACCAGCACCCAGCATCATGCACCAGTACCCAGCATCAGCACCAGCACCCAGCATCATGCACCCAGCACCCAGTATCATGCACCAGCACCCAGCATCATGCACCAGCACCCAGCATCAGCACCCAGCATCCAGCATCGTGCACCAGCACCCAGCACCAGCACCAACACCCAGCACCCAGCACCAAGTACCAGCACCCAGCACCAAGCGCCAGCACCCAGCACCCAGCATCGTGCACCAGCACCCAGCACCAGCACCCAGCATCGTGCACCAGCACCCAGCATCAGCACCAGCACCCAGCACCCAGCATCATGCACCAGCACCCAGCACCAACACCCAGCACCCAGCACCAAGTACCAGCAGCCAGCACCAAGCGCCAGCACCCAACACCCAGCACCGTGCACCAGCACCAAGTGTCAGCACCCAGCACCCAGCACCCAGTATTGTGCACCAGCACCCAGCACCCAGCACCAGCACCAAGTGTCAGCACCCAGCACCCAGCACCCAGCATCGTGCACCAGCACCCAGCACCAAGCGTCAGCACCCAGCACCAGCACCCAGCACCCAGCACAGTGCACCAGCACCCAGCACCAGTCACAAGTACCCAGCACCGTGCACCAGCAGCACGCACCCCTGCGAGAACCCCCCCACACACACACTCTTGCTCCACCCGTTACCCCCCGGCCGTGATTTATCCGCCCGCTATAAATCCTGCGCCGCGCTCGTGAGCTGCCTGATAAATATTTAAGCCGGCTCATAAATCACCCACCGGCAGAACGGGGCTCTCCCGCTCGCGTCCGGCCTCTTGGCACTAGACCTGGCAGCACCGAGTCTGAGCAACCAGCCCTGGGGCTTGGTAATTGGGAAAAAAATCCCGCCTAAACCCAAAGAAACTGGAGTTTTTTTGTCCTATCTTGGGCAATGAACCCCCCCCAGCCTCGGAGCATCTCTGCCCCAGCCCGTGGTGTTTATGCCTTGCTCTGAGTCAGGCTTTGCTGGAGAGTTTAATGAGGCATCAGCTGGGAGAGGCCAGGCGGGGGGCAGGGAGGGAGCGGGTATTAATTGCTGTTATCGCTCCGGGATGGAGAGAAACCGGAATTTATAGCCTGGGTGGGAGGGGGGGTGAGGAGAGGGAGGGATGCTCACGGAGGGGCAGAGCTCCTACCAGTGGGGCCCAGCTCCCCAGTTTGGAGGGTCCTTGGGCTAAATCCCATGGGAGAGGACATGCACGATACCTCCCCACCCTGCCACGCCACAGGTTTGTTGGACCCTCCCTGGGAAGAGGTTCTGCCTCCTCAGCGGTGGTGCTGAGCCCTGGCCGGGCAGAGTGCTGCGTCCACCACCCCTAAAACACACACCGAAGGGCTCGGGGACGGCTCCGGTCTCGGTGATACACCCCGTCTCCCCATTCACCCTCTTGGTGCTCATTCCCTGCGAGGATCAGTTGCAGAAGTGCATATGCCCTCATTAGGTTTCAGAGTGAATGCAGGCAAAGGTGGCAGGGGGTGGCCTGATGTCTAACTGGAGAGGGAAGGAGAGTGGTCCTGGCTTCCTGGCGCTGCTCTCTGACAGGTCCTGTGGCTCAGCAGCACAACTGGGCCACTCAAATGCACCCCCACAGCGACACAGGAGCCGCCGGGCTGGACGGGGCGGCTGTCCTGAGGAAGACCCCGTGTGTCCCCAGCGGTTGAAAGGGGTGAGGTGCTGCCTGGGCATCACCTCCCGTAGGGGTCTGGGCTGAGGGGGGAGGAAACCCAGCCCTGGAACAGACTGGTACAGTTTTTCCCTCCAGCACGTTAACTCTGAAACCTATCAAAGGCATGTTCGTAGGTGCCAATGTTAATTTCCACTGCTGGCCTTTTTAGCAGGCACGGCTAGTAGAGGACGGGAACAGAAATGTTCGGGGGGGGGCAGAGGGAGTGGGTCCCCCCTCCGTGGCCTGGAGTGTCCCCAAGTCCTTCCCCCTTCCTCTATTCCCGGACTAAGCCCCCAGGCATGAGCAGGGAAGGGCTTCCTGCTCGGAGAGACCCCACGGATGCGACGGGTTGGGGACAGGCACATTGTCACCACAGGAGACAGCCCGGGGACAAGGAGGGGAGTGACTGCTGGGCAGACCAGTGCAGGAGAGAGGGTCAGGCGGGAGCCGGTCTCACCCCGGGGTCTCCTGGCTGGGGCAGAGTCCCTGCTCCCTTGATAAACAACACGCGGGGAGGGAGGAGGGCTGTGACAGATGGTGACACCGCGGTGGCATCCGTCACCTGCCCTGGCCCACATGGCCCCTCGCTGTCGAGGGGAGGAAGGGGGGGTGTGGGGGTGTTTTTTGGGAGTGATCCAGCGAGAGCCATCACAGCCAGTCCTGGTGCGGGGACAGGGACTGAGGGGACAAGGGACATGTCCGGCTGATGGTGACACCCCGCGAGGGGACCCTGGGGCTGGTGGCAGATGCTCTCTGTCCCTGCCCGCCCTCGCCCCCGGCTTTGCAGGGAGTTGGGGGGCAGAGGGTGACGGCAAATCCCTGTCCACCTCCGTGGTGTTTTGGGGGTCCCCGGGCGCTGGGGCAGCTCCTGGGGGGGTGGGGGGGGCCGCACCCCACTGGCTGCAGAGCTGAGGGTGAGGAGAGGGCTGGGGAGCAGCACTGGGAGGGCAGCTCGCCTCTTGGCTATTTTCCCAGATAAAGGAAAAAACGAAAAAAACCCCAAAATGTAAGAAAAACTTTCCAAGTGGGACCCGTCACCCTCACGGTTTTCCCTCCTTCCTGCCCAGTCACAGCACCAGGATCTCAGCCGGCACCGGGGCCCCGGCATCCCGATTGCTGTTCCCGGTCCCCAGCTGCAAGAGGAGCTTTACAGATTTCCTGGAAATTTCCTTTTTTTTTTCCCCCACTGGAAAATCCCATTTCATGGGAATAATGGGATTTTCTTTCCCCTCTTGTGGCTTTTGAGGATTTTGCTCTCTTCACTGGTGCACGCCGGGCCCTTTCGGCAGCACCCGAGCTCCGTTGCAACGGGCCAGCTAAAACTGCCTTCAAAATAATCAGATTTTGGTAAAAACAATATTTATGTCCGTGCCCCTCCCCGCTACACACCCTTGGAGGTCGCGGCGAGGCTGAAGCTGCCGGGAGAGAAGGACTTGACGCCCACAGAGCTGTAAAGCCCAGCTTGGGGCCGTTCCCTCTGCATTTCCCTCCCACTCCACACATTTTTCGGGGTCCGGGTGTCATCGCCCCAACCCCAGAGCGACCTCCGAGCTCCCGCATCGAGCCCAAAAGGAGATTTTAAGGTTTGAACCCGCAGCCGCAGCTGGTAGGATGCTTTCCTGGGGTGTAACGCCTGCGTCGGGGCTCAGCCAACCCTCCTCCATGCCGGGCTCCAGGCAGCTGCAGGCAGGGCAGGGGTGCAGGGTGTTGTGGGGGGAGGCAGGGCAGGGCCCCCCCCAGCCTGCCCGCAGCCCGGAGCTGAGCCCCGGCCTCCCAGGACCGTGCACACCAGCCTGGCTTTGTCTCCCTCCTCCCTCACTGCAGCATCCTTTGTGTGGGCTGGCGAGACGCCGCTCGCTCCCGCTCGCCTCCCGCTCGCTCGGCTCCCCAGCCCCCCGCGCACCCCCTTGCCCGCTCCTCCTCCCTCTCACGTCAAACATAAGCTGCTTGTCTTCACTTTCAAAGCCTTTCCCAGCTGCTCCCGCCAGCCGGGAGAGGCCAGAGCCTGGCTCCGCTCAGCCCGCGGCTGCTCTGACATCCCATCTCAGCCCCCAAAACCAACAGTCACCCCAAAACCCGTGTCTCAGCCCCAAAAAACAGTGGCTGCTTCAACATTCCCATCTCAGTCCCAAAAACCAGCTGCTGCTCTGACACCCCCATTTCAGCCCCTGAAACCAACAGTCACTGGGGGTTTTGGGGCCCCAAAAATCAGTGGCCACTCCGACACCCTCATCTCAGCCCCCCAAACCACCAGCCGCCCCAAAACCCCCATCTCAGCCCCCAAAACCAGCGGCTGCTCCAACATCCCTGTCTCAGCCCCAAAAACCAGCAGCCACCTCAACACCCCCATTTCAGCCCCAAACAGTCACCCCAACACTCCCATCTCAGACCTCCAAACCAACAGCCACCTCAACACCCCCATTTCAGCCCCCAAAACCAACAGCCTCCCCAACACACGTCTCGTCCCCAAAAACCACTGGCCACCCCAACACCTGTGTCTCAGCCCCAACAACCACTCCAACACCCGTATCTCATCATCAAAACCCAACAGCGTCCTCAACACCCGCACCTCATCCCCAAACAGCCACCCCAACACCTGTATCTCAGCCCCGCAAACCAACAGCCACCCCAACACTCATGTCTTGTCCCCAAAAACCAACACCCCCATCTCAGCCCCCAAAACCAGCGGCTGCTCCAACACCCGCATCTGCCAAACAGCCACTCCAATGCCTGTATCTCAGCCCCCAAAACCAACAGTCACACCAACAGCCACATCTCATCCCCAAACAGCTGCCCCAACACCTACATCTCAGCCTTGGGAACCAACAGCCACCCCAACACCGGTATCTCACCTCTAAAAGACAACAGCCACCCCAACAGCCACATCTCAGCCCCCAACAGCCACTCCAACACCCGTATCTCACCCCCAAAAGCCAACAGCCACATCTCAGCCTCAAACAGCCACCCCAACACCTGCATATAAGCCCTGGGAACCAACAGCCACCCCAACACCTGTATCTCAACCCCAAAACCCAACAGCCACCCCAACAGCCACATCTCAGCCCCAAACAGCCACCCCAACACCTGTATCTCACCCCCAAAACCCAGCAGCCAACCCAACAGCCACATCCTGGCCTCAAACAGCCACCCCTACACCTGTACCTCACCCCCAAAAGCCAAGAGCCACCCCAACACCTGAATCTCAGCCCCGGGAACCACCAGTCACCCCAACACCCGTGTCTCAGCCCTGGTGCCCCCCCCCACGCCAGCCCTCCTCACGCCTCCAGCTTCTGCCTGCATCTCCCCGGGTGCTGGCCAGGTCCAGGCCAGCCACGTGCCACACTGACTGTCCCCCAACTGTCCCCCGACTGTCTCCTGACTGTCCCCCAGCCCTCCAGGCCCTTGCTGGGTGCTGAGGATGGGGCAGTTTGGGGACCAGGGGACAGTGGGTCACTCCAGACCACCCTGAGCACCGACACTCCCCTTGTAGGGCCAGACACATCCCCTTGTGTGTGTCCCCCCCCACCCCGGACTGGGGGGGTCCCACCAGGCTGTCACCCGGGAAGGGCAGGAGATGGGCTGAGAGGGGACCCTGTCCCAGGGGACCTTCCCCCTCCTCCTCCTCCTCCTCCTCCTCCTCCTCCTCCTCCTCCTCCTCCTCCTCCTCCTCCAGGGAAGGGGTCAGCCGAGGAAATCGCCTGTTCACAGCCTCACTGTGACCCCCCCCCAGCACCCGCTGCCCCCACAGTCCTACTGGACTCTGCACCACCCCCCTCAGAACCTCCCTGCAGGGTTGGGAGAGGAGGGTCCCAGCTCAGACCCCCCCTCCCCCGGCCCCCCCCCAAGCCACAGAGGGGGTGGGAGTGGGGTTGAGGAGCCCCAAAGTGCGGGGGTCCCCAAAGCTGGGGGACGTGCTGGCGGGGAGCCCAGAGGCTGCAGGGATGGGAGCGGGGGGGGACCCCAAGAATGGGGAGTCCAGAGACCACGGGGATGGGCAGTTTCGCCGGTCCCCGGGGACAGGGGCGACACCCGATGCCTCGGGGATGGGCGCGACGGTGAGGGTCCGGCCAGGGCTCTGGGGCTTGGGAAGAGGGGCTGGCGAGTAGCCCCGATACCGGGGGGATGGGCGCGGGAGAGGGAGGGGGGCAGGTCCGAGCGGCGGCTTCCCGGGGCAGCGGAGCCGCGGGAGGGTCGGGGAGCCCTGACGCTACGGCCATGGGCGGTTTCAGGAGGATCCGGGTTGGGGTTTCCCGGTGGTGGAGGGAAGAGTCGCCCCGATACCGGGGGGTGGGCGCGGGGGGGGTGTGTGTGTGTGTGTGGGAACGGGCGGAGGTCGGGCGGAGATTTCCCGGTTGGCGGAGGTGGGTAAAACGGGGATGGGCGTTTTGGGGAGGGTGCTGGTGGGGCTTTCCCAGGGGTAGCTTGGCGGCCGGGTCGCCCCGATACCTCGGGGATGGGGCGGGGGATGCGGGTGGGCGAGGAGGCGAGCGGGCAGGTCGCCCCGATACCTCTCGGGGATGGGCGGGGGATGCGGGTGGGCGAGGAGGCTCGAGAGGGCAGGTCGCCCCGATACCGCGTGGGGAAAGTCTGCACGGTGCGGGAGGGGTCACGGGCGCCGGTATCCCGTGACGGGGAAGCGGGGAAGGGTCTCCGGGAACATCGGGAAGAACCGGGGCGGGGGGTAACCGGTACCTATAGTAGTGATGACGGTGATGGCGAAGTAGAAGGAACCGGCGAATTTCCACTGGACGCCGGCCTTGTGCGGCTTGAGCTTGAGGACGACCCACTCGAGTTCGCGGTAGCTCTCGGCGCTGAGGTTGTACTTGTTCTTCAGCTCTTGGCTCTTCGCCTCCAGCCGCCGCCGCTCCGCCGTTTCCTCCTCCGACTCCAACGCGTCGAAAACGGCGGCGCCCACCAGCAGGTAGGTGAAGGTGCACATGATGAGCGCCAGCGTCCGCACGTTTTGCCGCTTCATGGTGCGGCGGCGGGAGGAGGAGGAGGAGGAGGAGGAGGAAGAGGCGGCGGGGCCGTCTGGGGCATGGCGGCGGCGGTGGCGGCGGTGGCGGGCCCGGCGCGGCTCGGCTCGGCTCGGCGCGGCGGCGGCGGCGGCGGAGGAGCGGGGAGGGAGGCGGGGGGCGGTGGGGGGGTGGAGGGGGCGGGTGGGGGCGGAGCTGTCCTTCAGCACCACCGCCCCGCCGCGCCCGCACCGCACCCGGACCCGCAACCACCGGCACCGGGACTAGAACCCGCGCTCGGACCGGGACCCGGACCCGCAAACCAGCGGGACCGGGAATCGAACCCGCAGACCCCGGCATCCGAACCCGCAGCGAGACCGACACCCGCACCGGGACCGGGACTCGAACCGGCAACCACCGAGACCCGAACCCGCACCGGTACCGGGCCCGGGACACGCACCGGCACCGGGACTCGAACACTCAGTCACTGGGACCCGAACCGTCACCGGTACCTGCACCGGGACACGCACCGGCACCGGGACTCGAACACGCAACCACCGAGACCAGAACCCGCACCAGTACCGGGACCGGGACTCGAACACTCAGTCACCGGCACCGGGACTCGAATCTGGAGCCACCGGGACCCGAACCCTCACTGGGACCGGCACACGCGCTGGGCCCGGGACTCGAACCCGCAGCTACCGGGACCCGAACCCGCACCGGTACCGGGCCCGGAACACTCGCACCGGCACCGGGACTCGAACCCTCACCAGTACCGGTACCGGGACACGCACCGGGCCCGGGACTCGAACCCGCGGTCACCGGTCCCGGTCCCGGCACACACTCCCGCACACACGGACACCCCCGCGCGCAAGCCCCGGGCACGCCTGTGCACGCGCTTGTACACATGTGAACACACGTGTGCGCAGCCGCACGCTCACCCCCGGCACACGCGTGCAGTTGTGCCCCCTCGGCCAGGCCTGGGCGCACACTCGTGCACGTGCACACGCGTGTGCACACGTGTGCATACTCACACTCGTGCACGCACACACACGCACACGCGCTCACGCGCACACCCGTGTGCATCCCCCCTTGCCCACACTCGCACACACGCACGTGCACACGTGTGCACACACACACGCACTCACACTCGTGCACAGACACGTGTGCACACCCCCCCATCACCACACTCACACTCACACACATATGCACACGTGTGTGCACATACACGCACACACACTCTCGCACACACACACACGTACACACCCATGTGCACACACACCCCGCCCACACTTTCACACACACACTCACACACATATGCACACGTACAGGCACTCACTCCTGCACACACACACACGTGCACACACACACACGCTCATGCTCACACTCAACCACACACACGCACCCACCCATGTGCACCCCCTCACCCACTCGTGCACACACACACATGCATATGCACACACACTCACACTCCTGCACACACATGTACACACACATGTGCACATGCACCGCCTCGCCACACGCACACACTCACACATACACACACGTGTGCACACGTACATGCACTCACACTCGTGCACAAACACACGTGCATGTGCACACACACACACACATGCACACATAAGGGCACACATACGCTCACACTCAAGCACACACCCATGTGCACCCCCTCACCCACACATGCACACACACTCACACACATGTGCACACACGTGTGCACACACACATGTACTCACACTCATGCACACACACACGCGCACACGCACACACACACTCACTCGTGCACACCCCCCCACACCCATCTGCACACCCCCTGCCCACACTTGCACACACACACGCATATGCACACGTGTGCACACACACATGCACTCACACTCACACACACATGCGTACACACATACACACCCATGTGCACGTGCATCCCCTCGCCCACACTTGCACACACACTTGTATATGCCTGCACACACGCACTCACAGTCACACAGTGCACATATTTACACACACATGTATTGACACACGTATTTACATGCACACACACATTTACACACATATTTACATGCACACACATATTCACACACATTTACACACACATATTTACATGCACACACAGATTTACACACATATTTACACACATATATTTACATATACACACGTATTTACACACACATATTCACACACACACATATTTACACACACAGATTTACATGCACACACATTTACACACATATTTACATGCACACACGTATTTACACACACATATTTATACACACACAGATTTACACACACATATTTACACACAAGCACATATTTACACACACAGATTTACACACATATTTACATACATATATTTACATACACACACGTATTTACACACACATTTTACGCACACACATTTTTGCACACACATATTTACACACACATGTTTACACACATATTTACATGCACATATTTACATGCACACACATATTTACACACACATATTTACACACACACATTTACACACACACATTTACATGCACACACATATTTACACACAGATTTACACACACACATGTTTACACACACACATATTCACACACACACATTTACACACAGATTTACACACACACACATATTTACACACACATATTTACACACACATATTTACACACACACAGAGATTTACACACATGCACGTGCCCCCCACCTGCCTCCACCCGCGTGGCCGCTCACGCCTGTGCACCCGCCCCCCCGCCGTGCATCACGCACACACGTGCACACGCACACACGTGTGGCTGCGCAGCCTCACACCGCCGAGCCCCCAGACACGCAGACCCCGCGCTGGGGGCGGGGGGGACACCCAGGGTGACCCCACGCCCACATTGTTCCCACCCCACCCCATCCCCGGGGACACCATTCCCAGCTCCATCCCGCTGGGAGATTTTTTGGGGAGAAAGGCCCTGAAATCAAAATTCCCGGGTGGGAGCGGGGCCGTATCCTTCCGCCTGGAAAAAGACCCGAGCTTGGCCTGTGCGTGTGACCCCGGGGACACGTTTTGTCACCCGCTGACACCCGAAACGAGGAACAATTGTTCATCGCACATGTGCTGGCACCTCAACCAAGCTGCCGGCAAGTGGTGACACGTGTCACCCCGCCAGGACACCCGCGTCCCTCCGCTCCCCGGGGAATGGCTGCGGGGCCTGCTGCGGGGGGGTGGGACTCAAAAATCCTGCCCCAACGGCACTCGAAGGCAGGTGACAACGCCAAAATTATTTATTTTTGGCAGGAGTTATTTAATGTCACAGCCTTGGCTCTGCCCTGATGTCCAGATGCAGGGGGGGGACACACAAAAATCCTGCCCCAACGGGGCTCGGAGACAGGTGACAGTAATTTTGTCATGAATTATTTAATGTTGTGGCCCCCAGCTCCACCCTGATGTCCAGATGTGGGGGGATGACACAAAAATCTTGCCCCAACAGGGCTTGGAGGTGGGAGACGGTGCTGAAATTATTTAATTTTGGTGGGAATTATTTAATGTCGCAGCACCCAGCTCTGCCCTGATGTCCAGATCGGGGGGGGGGGGGGCAAAAATCCTGCCCAACAGGGCTTGGAAATGGGTGACGGTGCCAAAATGATTTAATTTTGGTGGGAATTATTTAATATCGCACCCCCAGCTCTGCCCTGATGTACAGATGGGGGGGACACACAAAAATCCTGCCCCAACGGGGCTCGGAGACGGGTGACGGTGCCAAAATTATTGAATTTTGGGGGGAATTATTTAATGTCGCAGCCCCCGCTGCTGTGGCGCAGGGCACGGTGCTCCTTGCTCACACCAAATTGACACCCAAGGGACCTTCCCCCATGGCGGGGGGTGACGCCCTTGTGGTCTCCCACCCGTGTCCCCCCCCGCCACCCCCCCAGGAATATTTCTGTTTGGTTTTGGGGTGACAAAGGGCAGGGGGGCAGGAGAGGAGGGAGCCGGGGGCTAGTCTGGCCAGGCTACACTCGCCCATGGGCAAGCGCATCCAGTTTGCATCTGGTTTGTACCGGTGAAAGGAAAAGGAGGAAAAAAACCAATTTTTTTTTTTTTTTCCAGGAGGTGAAGTGTGTAAAAAAAGCTGAAATACCTGTCACGCAGGAGGCAGAGTGGTGATTTCTTTGCCGCCAGCAGAACGTTTCCCAAATCCGTGGCTCCTTTGAGCATCCGCGCGCTTAATCGCCAGGTTGTGCCGAAGCGGGGTGGTTCCTCAGCTGGAAAAAAGCAAATTTATTTTGGGGAAATTTTGCTGGAAAAAGCAAAATTATTCTGGGGAATATTTGGGAGGATTTCTGCAGGGAGGTGGAGATCCCAGAGCGGCTGGGCATGGCGGGGGCAGGCGGTAGGGACAGGCCGGTGTCACCCTGGGGACGGGCGCTTTACCCCGCCACCGGCCTCCATGAGGGTGCGGGTGGCACCCGGGTGCCCAGAGGGGACCCCGGCACCCCCTGATTGCTCCTTGTGCCTGGAAATTAGAGCTGGAGCGATGATTTATGGGTGCTCTGCAAGTGGCTGCTCAGCGGTGCTGCGGCTCGTGGGGTGCTGCGGATCGTGGGGTGCTGAACTCACAGGGTGCTGCAGATTGTGGGGTGCTGTGCCTGGCTGGGTGCTGCAGATCATGGGGTGCTGCAGATCACGGGGTGCTGTAACTCATAGGGTGCTGCAGCTCGTGGGGTGCTGAACTCATGGGGTGCTGTGGCTGGCTGGGTGCTGCAGCTCATGGGGTGCTGTGGCTTGTGGGGTGCTGTGGTTCATGGGGTGCTGTGGCTCGTGGGGTGCTGTGGCTCTCAGAGTGCTATGGCTTGCAGGGTGCTGCGACTCATGGGGTGCTGTCACTCTTGGGGTGCTGTGGCTCTTGGGGTGCTGTGGCTGTCTGGGTGCTGCAGCTGTCTGGGTGCTGTGGTTTGTGGGGTGCTGTGGTCTGTGGGGTGCTGTGGCTGTCTGGGTGCTGTGGTTTGTGGGGTGCTGTGGTCTGTGGGGTGCTGTGGCTGTCTGGGTGCTGTGGTTTGTGGGGTGCTGTGGCTGGCTGGGTGCTGTGGCTCTTGGGGTGCCGGTGCTTCCCCAGCACAGCTCCGCTCCCCGCCAGCCGGAGCGGCGAGGCGTGAGCAAACACAGCCCAACACAAGCTGTCGCCGGCAGCTGCCGCGTCGCCCACCACTGCAGCCTGGGCCGGCTGGGAAAAGGCAGAGGCCACCTCGCCTTCTGGGGAGCATCCAGCTCCCCGAAACGCTCGCTGCTCCCTACTGAGTCCCTGAGATGAGCCCCAGCAGCATCCTTGGCCACCACTCGCAGACTCTCTCCTGCCCTGGGTGGGTGAGGTCTGGCTCTGGGAAGGGACTGAGCTCTCTGCTTCCAGGGAAAATGGAAAAGGGGAGCATCCCCGTGAGGGGGGAGAGGGGCTGGATCCTTTCCCAAGTCACTGCCCCCCCCAGCCACTCCAGATACCACTGAGAGGAAGAGGATGGTGTTAAAGGGGGCCTGAGGAAGGGGAGCAGAGACAGACCCTGCCTGACTCCCTCTGCCGGAGTGAGGACAAGCAGAGTGGGAGCAGAATCTTCATTTCTGGCAGCAGACTGGTGAGGGCTCATGCAATGGGCCCTTGGATTGCCCTGACAGCTGCTCCTCCGCCCCAGCACTCCTGCTCCTCCATCCCTGCTCCCCCTTCCCAGCACCCTGCTCCTCCATCCCATCTCCCTGATCTTCAAACCCTTCTCCATCCCAACACCCCACTCCTTCAACCCATCTCCCTGCTCTTCAAACCATTTTCCTCCATCCCAGCACCCAGCTCCTTCATCCTGGCACCCAGCTCCTTCATCCCAGCACCCTGCTCCTCCACTCTGCAGCTCCAACCCTGGTCCTCCATCCCAACTCCTTGCTGCTCCATCCCACCTCCCTGATCTTCAAACCCTTCTCCTCCATCCCAGCACCCTGCTCCTCCAACTCTGCTCCTCAATCCCAGCACCCTGCTCCCTCAACCCTGCTCCTCCATCTCATCTCCCTGCTCTTCAAACCCTTCTCCTCCATCCCAGCACCCCACTCTATCCCAGCACCCCACTCCTCCATCCCAGCACGCTGCTGGGCTTGCAGCACCTCCCTCTCCCCTTCCCTCCCCTCCACAGCCGCTGCCCGGCTGTGACTCATGCCCTCCGCAGCTCAGAGACTCTCAAACTCTGGCCACTTCTGCCTCTTGAAAGCCACAAATGCATCCAGGCTCGAGTAAGGCCATTTACTCCCTCCCTGCTGCCATCGCAGCTGCCAAAAATAAAATAAAATAAAATAAAAAAAGAAACCAAAGAGACCTCCTAAAAAGCAAACTGTGCTGTCTCTCTTCCGGCTGTGCTGCCGAGTCACTCCCAAAAGGCTTTTTATTTTGTCTTCACGGGATCCTAATGCATTTCTGTCCTGACAGCCAGACACCGAGTCCCGTGGGGCAGGGGTGGGCTGCCGAGGCTCCTGCGGGCAGCACTGTCCTCCTCGCCCATGGCCAGGGTCCATGTCCAGCTATCCCCACCACCGCCCTTGGGCAGGTCGTGTGGAAATTTGCTTTACACCGCAAAAAAACCCCAGATGTTTTTGAGGGTCTGGGAGGGGAAAGCGCTCAGGTTCCCCATCCTCAAGTGTTAGAAGAAAGCAGAGGTGGGACCAGCTCCCACCCCATCATGGGACGTGGATTAGGGGGTCAGGACAGGACCTCTGCAAGGGGGGCTCAGGGGAACATGTTCATTTTGGGGACTGCCCAATGGAAAGGACATCGTGGTGGTGGCTGCTTGGCCTGGGCATCCCAGGGCGCCCTGTCCCCCCTTTCTGGTTCTCCCAGGGCAGCCTGGGCAGGGGGCCAGGGGCACCAGCAGCCCTCACACCCACAGGTCTCCTGAGTGGGGACTGGCACCGATGGGATGAGGTGGGATGGGATGTTGGGCTGGGATGTGTTGGGATGAGATGGGATGGGATGGGATGTCTTGGGGTGGGATAGGATGGAATGGGATGAGCTGGGATAGGATGAGATGGGATGGGATGAGTTCAGATGGGATGGAATGTGTTGAGGTGGGATGGGATGGAATGAGATGAGATGGGATGGGATGGGATGTGTTGGAATGTGATGTGTTGGGATGGGATGAGTTGAGATGGGATGTGTTGGCATGCGATGTGTAGGGATGGGATAGGTTGAGTTGGGATGGGATGAGCTGGGATGGGAGGTGTTGGGGTGGGATGGGATGGAGTGCAATGAGTTGGGATGGGATGTGTTGGGATGGGAGGTGTTGGGATGGGAGGTGTTGACGTTGTCACTTGTCGGGATGAGATGAGATGAGGTGGGAAGGTTTTTGCAGACAGAGCAATAACCAAGGGTGCCCTGAGACCCCGGGTCAGAGGGATGGTCCCTTGTCCATCTCCCACCAGCAGTGCTGAAATGAACTCAGGAAGCCACAGCACGACTGGAGTGGTGGAGCCAGGCCCTTGCCACAGGCTCGTCCTGTTCTGAGTGCTGAGACTGGACAGCCCAGGCCTAATGCTGACCTTGGGCCCAAGTTTCTTGGGTTTCCTTTGCTTTCTTGGGTGCTTTGACCACTGGCATAACCTGGGAGTGTCCTGCAGAGGACCTTAGGCTCTGAAGCTAGCTGAGACCATGGGATCCAGACTCCTACACCTCACCCAGACCATGCTGCTTTATTCCCTGGGACAGGGACAGGCCATACAGCCCCACTCCATCATCTGCAGAGCTTCTGCTGTATTTTCACCTGTTCCTGCTGCTGGGGTGCACACGGAGGTGCCAGGAGCCGTGGCAGTACCGTGCTCCTCATTGTATGACTGGGTGTGTTTGCTAACAAAATACGGGGCTGGGATATCTTTATAGGGGCCACTGAACGGGGAGGTTTCCACAAGACATCTCGGGTGTTCCTGCAGAAAGCAGTCACACAGCAGAAACAAGATGCAAAGTCCTTTTGGGGCTTCCTCACCTGGTTTGGGCTGGGGCTGGTGCTTCTCCCATGCTGGTGATGCACCTGGAAGGGGCTTGAAGAGCAGAAGCAGAGCCAGGGCTTGACTCTGGGGTTCACAGATCCTGGGGCATCGCCCCCCTAAATGCTCGGTCCCCTCCTCCTGCCCTGGTTACTCTTGACCCAAACCAGCCCAGGTCTGCAGGAAGGATTCCTGCGAGGAGAACACCCAAATCAAGGACTTGAACTTGGCCTTCTCTTCTTACCACATCCCTGTGCCGCTGGGTTTGGGCATTCCCGGCTTTGCCCTTCCTCCAGCCCGGCAGCACCAGTGGGAACTTTCCCTGCACCAGCTCATTGATTTGGCAAGTTATTTCCAAGGGAAAATCCCTGAGCAGCCCATCATCCCCCCGTTTCGGAGAGACCCCAGGAGTCTGCTCCAGGCTCCCTGGGATCGTTGGGTGCTTCAGGCTGGAGAGTGGCCATGAAAATCTCTGCCTGCATCCCAGCTGGGCATCCCGACGGGGATAGTGGGGTGCTCTGCACCCCGAGGCGGCAGCATGCACCCGTGCCGGCCTCGTTGGCCTCGCTGCTCCCTAATGCATCATCAGCCTCTCCAGCCAGCTCGATTTAGCTCCGGTAAATGGCTTGGTTTCCTGATCTGATTTTTTCTGACGTGAAGCCATTCCTGCCCCGCGAGCTGCTCTCCCTGCCGCGGCGGCTGGATGGACACGGTCCCCGAGGACCTGACACTTGTCTGCAGAGGTGAGGGGGGAGCAAGGCACCTTCTCCTCTGCCCCAGAAAATCCATAAAGGCAGCCAATGTGCTGTGCAGGGCACGAGGACACCCCCCCCCCCCCCCCCAAACAACCCCTCCCCGCACCCCCAAAACAAACCCAGCCCGGCAAGAGCCACGTGATCCCTTAAAAACCCAACGAAAACACCAAAACGGTTGTTCGTGCCATCTGGAGCAAAAGAAAATGGAATTTTAATTAAAAACTCATGAGCTGGATGCTATAAATACATCGTCTTTCTGTAAGTTATTCACCCATCAGGAACACGGAGGTCTGATCCCGGGCTCAGCGAGAGGAGCAGGGTTGTTTGTTCATTTCTGGGGATATTTTTTCTTTTTTTCCTTTGCTTTTCCCATTCAGCCCAGCTTCTCCCTGAGCTGTGGTGAGCAGCAGCACCCGAGCACCTGGCCGTTTTGGGGTGCCCCGGCTCAGCTCAGAGCTCTCTGCTCGGAGGGCTGGAGGCTGGGGGAGCTTGCCAGCCCTTGGGCCATGGCCAGCAGATCTCGGCACCAGCGGCGGGAAGCATCACTCCGGGTAATCTGGGGCCTGGATTTCTTCTTTCCAAGCACTGGGAATAACACATGGATCAGACCAGCAGCTACCTTGGGGAAGCAGCAAAGTTTTGGCAACAGACCCCAAACTGCCAGGCGTGTTGCTCCCCCAAATCAGCCACCCTCATTTGCTGAGAGGAGGTTTGGTCTCCCCTACTCTGGTGATGCCTGCGGCTGCCTCGACTTGAAAGAGAACCTGTTAACTCTGAAGCCTAATGATAGACATCCAGAAGTAGCAGGAAAGGAAAAACTTCCTGACAGCAGCACTGGGTGGGATCAAAAATTCACCTGGCCCAGGATTTTGTCTCTGTTCCTGAAGAACAGGGACAGCCCCAGAGTGGGACAGGAGCAGAACAGCCCTACCCCTGCCTGGACACTTCCAGGAGTTTACAGATGTCCCAAAGCATAGGCTGAAAACCCCACAGTGTGGTGGAAATTTTAGGAAAGTGGTTTCATCTCAGATGTTCTTCAGACTCAGAGTTTTCTTCAAGTCCTTCTCAGGGTCTTATGCTGGGAATTAGCTGGTTCCCAGTGGCGTGGCAGGAGCAGGAGCAGGGAGGCCAGTCCTGCTCCCAGTCCTGTGAAATGCAGGCGGTTCCCTGCCATGAAAACAGGCGCTGCCTTGGGATCTCAGGGAAGCTGGAGACCATCGTCAGGGAAGCGTTGACGTCCTCTCTCATGGGTGAACCCTCAGAGGGAAGAGGGACGGGAATGAGCGGCAGATCTGTCAGAAGAAATCTCAAACCCTCCACGTTCACACACAGCAAATCTCCCCAAAAAAGAGCCCTGGGTCCCTGCTTGGAAAATCTTTGCAGGGTGCTGCCAGACCCCATCACTGCCTGCTCCTGCGTAGGTCCTGTGCCAAAGCATGTGGGATTCAAGCCCTCCCCAAGCTGTTTCCCAGGGAAGAGGGAGCAGAACTGGCCTGGATGAAATGCAGAGCTCTGCTTGCAGGGTGTTATGGGGCAAATCCACCCTGTGGACCCCTGTTCCAGCCCAGCAATGTTGGTCTGGCTCCTGCAGCAAAGCTTTTATGGGCAGAGGGTCTTGTCAAGGCTGCTCGATCCCACCCTGGGCTAAGGTGACCACGTGGCTGAGGAGTACAGAGACGTAATAAACTTTTTTTTTTTTAATAGTTTGACGGGCAAAGCATTTTCCTGGCACAAGCTTGCGTGCTTCATCATTCATTTATGAGCCCTGCTGATAAATCACGGAGCTGTTTCGTTGACCCCAGCCCTCCGGGCGCCGTGGACCTTCCCAGCCCAGGTCCTGCAGGCACAAGGAGGCTCTGGACAGACGTTGTCTGCTGGATCCAGCGCTGTTGGGAAGAGCAGACCCTGCTCTTAGATCTTCCCTTCTCCAGGAGGTTATTGCCCTCTTGGAGAGCTCCCAAATCCACGTCTATCAGAAGGAGCTCGGTGATTCAGCACATCCTCTGCCCAGCGTTTAAAGCAGGGTGAGATGAACCACCCTATGAGACGCTGATTTCTCGCTCTAGACAGCGGAGGAAGACAAGTTGCTGGGCTTCAAATAGATGTAAAACTTCTAGCTGGCTACAGAAACGGCAAGACTCTCATTATTTAAGTAGATCAAGCAAACCTGTTATTCAGCTTAAAATGGGGCGAGGGAGGACTCGTCAGAGCTGATCTGAAGCTTTTTCACGTCCCGTGCTCTGGCAGGGCTGGCGAGCAGAGGAATTCTCTTTTGCGAGTGCTTTTTTAAGAGCACACACTCTGACGGGCCGAGATCAAACCGACAGAAAACTGGAAGCCACCAGAAAACTTTCCCAAAACGCATGTTGTGATTCATTTGAAGTACATACTTTTGCTGTCACAAAAAGACAGAACCAAGAATGCTAATAAACTAAAAGCAATGTAAATATAGAGCGATGCAGTCAAAACAATGAAAACCCAGCATTTGCTCTGATTTTAAGTGACACACAAAGGCAACAACCCTGCACACAGAAACAGGCCAAGGGAGAGCTTTGCAAGCGGCCGATAACCCCAGCGTAGGGGTGGTTTGTTTTCGCCTTGGCGGCATCGCAGGCTGTGTGGAAGCAGGCTCCCCAGTACCGTGGTTTTCAGGACCAAAACACTTTATCTGGAGCCCTCAGTCTGAAAGCCCAAGCCTGGTATCTTGCCGTGCCACGTGCACAGCCAGAAAAGCGTGCAGGAGGATTGGCACAGCTTGTGTTACCTCCTGCAGACCCGTATCCTTCAGGGGTGCTTTGAGTTTCCCACCGCTGGGATCTGGGAGAAGCTGGTGCCCAGCGTGCGGCTGCCCGTGCCCACCCCCCCGTGATCCCTGTGCGTGCAGCTAACGTGGGCAGGGGGTGCAGACCCCCCCCTGCAGCACACCACAAGCCTGGCCAGAATCTCTTATTCTGCTCACGAAATAAGTGGTGGCATGTCCTGTCTCCCAGCCCTGAGCACCTGTCTGAAGCTGCCTTGCACCCTGTACTGGCCTGTGCCACCTGCCCTGGGGTGGGATGGACCTGGGCATGTCCCGAGGTGGGTGAGCAGGAGGCATTGCCTGCCTTTGGCCAGGGTTATACCCCGCTGAGCCTGGCTCAAGAGGGGCTGCCACCCCCTGTGCCTGCTCGGGGTGGTGAACAGCCGCTGTGCCCCCTCAGCCCTGTGCTCCCAGCATTGTGCACCCCAGAGCAGCATCTTCTCCCTCCCCAGGATGTCCAACATAGCAGCAGGACCCCAAAATGGGTGCGATTCAGCAAGGTACAGCAACCTTGGGGGTGTTCTGGGATCTGCCCTCCTGCCTGCAAGTCCCTCTGCCTCTCCGCTGCCTCCCCATGCCAGGAAGATTTCTCCAGGGCTGTGCTGGGCTTACGTAAAGCCCAGCAAGCTGCAATAACAACAGGGCTGTTTGGCTGGCTGAGGTCGAGCCGAGCTGTGAGCTGCTGCCAACGACCCATTCCCCTGCCAAACGCAGAGTGCAAAGGCTTTCGGCACCTGCCGGGAGCCCGGCTCAGCCGAGGAGTCACTGCTGGCACTCACCCGGCACTTGGGGAAAGATCTCTGTGCTTTGGGAAACATCTCTGAGGTTTGGGAAAGATCTTTGTGCTTTGGGAAAAGTCCTGGGTAACAGAGGAGAAGGACATGACGTGGTGAACGGTCACGCCATGCCGGACCTCAGCAGTGCTCGTGGTCTTGGGTCTGACCGGGACTGCTGCGGGATGCCCAGGGATGGACCCAGCCTAATGAGGAAGAACACAGAGGAAGGCTGGCTCAGATGGGCTGGAGATGTTGTTTTTGTAAGAGAAGGAGAGTGAAGGCACATGGGATCCCTCCTGCACCCCCAGGCTGGCATTTGTTGGTCACTGGTGGATGGAAAGGTGCAAGGACCCCCCCTTTGCTATCCTGATACCCTACAAAGTCCTACCACTGATGAGCCAAGTGAGATCACCTCTAGCTTCTCTCTGGAAGAAGAGCATCATCCTGGTCATGCTGCTGCTCTCTTGTGAGCAATGAGGGGACAGGAGAGAAAAGAAATGAAGGAGGGTTGGTATATGGGGCTGCCATAAAACTGGGATGATGTTGGTTGCCCCTCCCAGCCAAGCCCATCCCAATTATCTCTGGGGAAGCAGAGATCCCACCAGCAGGATCTCTTTGACCTCCCAGGAGATACTGGGGAGAGCAGCTCTAAGAGCGAAGCCCACCTTGACCCACCATCGCTGGGGAAGTGCGGAGGAGGAGGCTGCAGCCTCTTCCCCTAAAACCCAGCAGTGAAACGCATCGTACTGCTTGCAGAGCTGAGGATTTTAATCCTATTTCTCAAATCGTTTTGCTCGTTGTCACAACTACTTGGGATTTCAGCTTCCTTCCCAGAGTTTTCTCCACCAAGCCCTCTCCCTAGCAGGCTGGCTCTGGCCCTGGATGATTCTTATAAGGGAGCTTCTGGAGGAAAGTGTGTGGGATGGGTGCTGTCAGGGCCAGGATGGGTGATGTCACAGCTGGGATGGGTGCTGCCAGGGCTGGGATGGGTGCTGTCATGGCCAGGATGGGTGCTGTCATGGCCAGGATGGGTGGTGCCAGGGCTGGGAAGGGCCCTGGTGATGGAGAGATGAAACCTTCTGGGAGCATCCAAGTGCTGGATGCTCTGCAGAGAAGAGGGAAATCCTGTGAGGAAAGGGAGTGCAATGGGCCCTGGAGAGCTTTTGTGAGGGAGGAAAGCTCAGGTGGTGGTTTCACAGAGCAGAAGTCCTGTTCTCCTTCTCCACAGGTGCCCAATGAAGTCCCTGGGGGAGGCAGCTGGCCCAGGGTCTGAGCAGAAATTGTCCCTTCCCCAAATCTGGAGTGGGCACCATTGGTCAGGTCCCCTTTTGGGTTTTCATAAAAGTACTCTTTCTTGAAAACTGAGCATGCTCAGGTTGCCAGGTTGCACAGGACCTCTAGGTCTCTGGACCTGCACGTGGTGTGGGCAACTGTTGGGAGCAGGACCTTGGAGCAAGGCAGGGGAGAAACCAGTGGCACAGGAGATATCTTCTGGACACCAGCGTCTCCAGTCCTGGAGCCAGCAAGCATCATCTCTTCTAGGATCAAGCCAGTCCTTGGTCATGGTTTGACCTTTGGGACCACCATGTCCCCACAGATGCTGAGAAGGGTGAAAGGATGGAGCTGTTCTAATAAAACTCCTGTTTTCTTGTTTCCAGCGTGGGCTGCCTCGTTGCTGTCTCTGTCTGCACCAGACAGGCCACCCACTGCCTTGCATCCGGATCTTTGGAGATCGGCTGTGTCCCAGGACCATGGCCACAGGCAGAGATGGATCCAGCCCCTTCCCATGTCCAGCTCAGTAATCCAGATGGCTCATCCACGGGATGCTGTGACCCAGATCACGTCCCTCCTCCCACTCCAGCTATGTGAGAGCCCTTGCTGGGAATGCAGCAGCTTCTGGCCACCATGGTTCATGCCATCCGGCGCTGGCATCAACCAAGACCAGGTATTTAACTGCACATGGGTATGAAGGGCAAAGCCCCAATTCATCTCTCTTTCAACTGTCTTGAATCTAGGCATCGGTCCACGCCGTTGGCAGCGGTCCATCCTCGCTCAGGCAGCCAAGGATTGCATGAAAAAGCCTGGGAAAAAGCAGAGAGAAGGGGATGGTTGTTGGGCTGGGAAGAGAGGGACTCCTCGCCTCTTGCAGGCACCTGGGGAAAATCACACTCCAGCCAAAAACTGGGCACAGACTCCTGCGGTGCCCAGGACACTTGTGGCATTTGTATTCTGAGCAGCAAAAGGGCAAGAGGCATCACAGGTGAGTCACGGGCACGGGCATCCAGGGAAATATGGAATTGAAATATATAACCATTTGTCCTGCTGAGGTCTGAGGCTGGGAGCCACAGTCTGCCAAAAGCATATATAAACATTGGGCTTTTTACCTTTAAAACAAAGGGAAAAAATGAAGAAGAGAGGGATTATTCAAGGATGTGGCGTGAATCATAGGGTATGACCAGAGGTTGCTTTCCAGGAGGCCAGAGGAGCAAAGCACTGAGTTAAAATGCAAACTGTGACGCCTGGGAAAATGGGATGAGAGATGAGCTCATCTCTGCGGCTTCGTTCCGGGTCTGTGGGCTGTGTAGCTCTGAGCAAGGCCAAGGTGAGCTGGAGGTGACATGGGCTCGGCAACGCCCACTCGGGGATGTCTCAAGAGGACTCACTTTTCAGAGCCTTTTTGCTCTTTCTGCTGCCTGGATTTGAGCACCTGAAGATGAAGGCAGTTGCAGTTTCCCAAAACATCCTGCCTGCACCTGAACTGGGAGCTGAAGAACTCAAGGGAGAATTTTCAGACCAAAAGTAGGTATTTGATGATCCCAGGTTGTGATCCAGGTGCCCACAGGTCTGTGTCTAGTGCCATTTGCAATGCCCTCAGATCCCATCTGCTAGCCCACAAAGCCATGGCTCTCCCATGAATCTTCTGCCATCTCAGCCAGCCTATCAGGATGTCATGGGCACCCTCCCAGGTCCCATGGGTCCCTCAGGTGGATCTAGCCACCTACATTTGGGTGACTGACTTGAGTCTGTAACATCCTGAGAGGTTGTTCACACTCCTCTTCTGCTCAAAGGACGTTTCCAAAGAGCAGCTCAACTTGGTTCATCAAGGCACAAGTTTATCTTATTGCACACAGGAATTGCTGCTTTTCTGCAGGGATTTGCAATGGGTGAGAGGGTGAACAGCTTCAGTGGGGGTGTGTGAAGCTGGGTGTGGAGGCTACCACGCTGAGGAGTTGCCAAGCTCCAGACACAGCTTTCAGGCCTGGACTTTTCCAGGAAATACATTTATGAGGAGCACCAGGCACTGGGATGGGCACACTAGGTCCATCCACATGGTACTCAACCCGGAGGTGACGTTGAGGAGAGTGGAGTGAGTGGTGGGTTGGGAGGACAGTCCCTTGTACAAGGGTTGTGGCTGCAAGGTCTCTCGGTATCTGGGTGCTGGTGTAACTGGTTAGTGGACCTACATGTAATGCTGAGAAGACCAGGCTGGGTCTTCAAGAGGCTGCGTAAGCCCGCTGTACCACCACTGGTGGTCACCAGACTGTAAGATGGTGGGGGTAGCCCCGGCGATGGCTGCAAAAGAGTGACCCAAGCAAGTACCCAAGCCCAGAGCTAATGTCACGTGCCCCTGGGCAAGGAGGGGGCAGGCAGAGGGCAGGGACAAGGCTCTGTCGATGCTCAGCAGAACTTTTGTCGGCTTGGGAGTGGCTGTTGGGCCTCCAATTCCAAGGGGAATAAGAGGTCTGTGGAGTAAGAGAGGATGGAAAATCAGGATGTCCTGCCCCCAGGCAAAAACTTCTGCTTGGCCTGATGGATCTTTGTTAACCTGTTCTTAAAAATCTCCCTTCACTGACCTTGGATGGTCCAGACCAGTAGTTTGCTCTTCTTTCTGGAAAGATTTTCCTTAAATTTCACCTCCCTTGCTGCAATTTGAGCCTGGGCTTTTCTGCTGGCCACCAGGACACCAGAGACAAGATAGTCCCTTCCTATTTGCAGACATATTTTTTTTTGCATTTGAAAACCAGGGTCAGGTTTTCCTGGTCTCTTCTCTACTCTCAAGCAATTCCCATTCCTCCCGACTGCTGTTGCAGATCATGTTTGCTGAACCACTGGAAACGCTCAGAGCAACGGCACCGGTGAACTGGTGTGGGAGCTCAGACCCTCTGCACTGGCCCCCGCAGTGAGCGCGGGTGAATAAAAGACTTGAAGACGACCGAGCTCTCAGCTGTCACACCAAGAATTGTTTGAAGCACAAACAGAAAAGCATCGGGGAGCAGAGAGAAGCATGAAAGCCACAAGCGCCTGATATGACAGCAGAGGAATGAAATCAGAGAAAATCCAATTTCCACCGGAGAGCAAAAATAAACTCTGACAAGCGAGGGGAGGAAGGGAACAGCGCGTTCCCGAAACCACTGCTTCCCCAGGAAAGGCAAGACATACAACCCAACCCAAGAGGCACCAGCGCCCACCCCGCAGCCCTGGGGTCGTGGTCCCCAGGGACGATGGGGATGCTGGGCTGTGCCCTGCAGAGCCAGCACAGGCAGCCTCACGCTTGGCCCTTCCCAGCACTCCCGCCCCAGCTCAGCTCGTTATACAGTGCCCGTGGTTACAAACCCCTCTGAGACCAGCAGAGAGGAGCCCAGAGGGGCCGGGGATGGGCTGCACCAGTGCTAACGAGCCCAGATGGGCTCAGGCTCCATCCCAGCCTGGGGACGGAGGTTGAGGACCTCAGCAGGGACCAGGGCAGCTTTGGCACACCAGCCAAAATCAGGGTGTTGGCCACAGCGATGGAGTGGGATGTTGTTTGGTGGAGGGGAACTTCCAGGTTTTCTTAGCACACCCACAACAATTACACTGTAATTTTGTGTTTTCCTCTCTAATTACACAAATAACTGCACAAAGGAGGCTCCCAGCAGGTAGCGAGCAAGTCTGCTGAGGCTTTCTCGCTGCTGGCAGCGCAGCCTGGCAGCGCCTTGGTCCTGCGTGGATCCTACTGCAGGAGGTGCCCATCTCTCTCTCTCGAGTTTTGGTGTCTGGGGAGCAGGGAACCAGGTTTCTTGAAAACAAGCTATTTCCTCTCAGAGCCTGGAGGTTTCATCTCTCTTTCTGTTCATCCTTGCAGAGAAAATACCTGTTCTCACAGGCGATGCATCTCATGGATCCACGTGAGCATCTGCGCTGGGTCCTAGGCAGGGACAGAGGTGCTGGGGGGGTTGGGGGCTGCAGACGAGGAAGGGACCAAGCAAGAACAGTGTCTGTGAGAGCTTTGTGTTCCTTTTCTCTGGCTTTGGGGTCCTGCAGACATATGATGCTTCAAAGAGATTTTACTTCTTGATTATTATCTTTTTCAGAGCGGGTTTCTGCTTTGCAGAAAACCTCACAAATGATCATGGAAAAGCCGTATTCTGGCTGATCTCCTGCTGGATCTGAGGCTGCAAGAGACCTTGTCACCCTCCTGGCCTTGCTCCCTCCCCTCCAACCTGACTCCCCAAGGCAGGCCTGGACCCCACAGGGTTCCCCCATGGGCAGGATACCCCCCCTCCCCAGCTGCAACAGCAGCTTCTTCATCTCTTGCCCAAAATTGCATCCTCCGTCTGCTCCATCCTGCGTGTGGCTCTGCCCCATGTGCCCCGCGCCACAAGCTGCCCTCACCATGCGCTGCCTGACGCAGCCCTGCCTGCACTTCTGCCGGCTCCCGAGCCCCCCATGTTGCAGACAGCTCCCTTCTCTCTGCATCCAGCAGACGAGAGCAAGTAGGGCTGAGAAGACAGACATGGCACCCCCATCCTCCAGCTGCCCCCCATGACTCCTCCAGAACCACTTTTGGGGCTCAAGCAGCACATTTGAAGGATGGGAGCTGCCTCTGGCCGGCCTTCGATGCTCAGCACCAGGTTGTGGTTTGGTTGGCAGGAGGAGCATCCCCACCAGGATAATGCCCAACCTCGACTTTGCCAGTCGGACGCTGATTAAAGCCCCGAGCGCCTCCATCTCCCCTCTCTGATACAGGCCGATAATGCTGGCGATGCACCAGTGGACTTTAACTCCAACTTAATTGTCCCCCCTTTCTTTCTTTATTGTTTCAATGAAAAGGGATCTGAAGAATAAACTCCAAACAGCTATTTTAAGGGGAACAACCTAATGCATAAAAAAGCCCACGTTTCTGCCAAAATGGCATCACGACGCAGCGCCGCGCTTGGCTTCTCCTGAAACTGAGCCCCATGCCCAATTTAGGCGAAACTATTTGCCATCAGAGGCAGATACCACTGGGTTTTCACAGACCCATCTCCTCACGTAGTCACCGCCGCAGGACACGACGGCTCTTGCCTTGTGCCCCATGTCTGTGGGGCAGGGAGGAGAGGTTTGTGGCCAGGCTGGAGGTCCTATACCCCATCACGGCTCCCTTGCTGCATCCTACCTGGATGGATGGGGTAGAAGGCAGCTTGGTATGAGTTGAGGCGGTGCTTTTTGTGGGGAGGGGACCAGCTTCTGGCATGCAGGGACATGGCACTGGCCCCTCTGTGACGTCCCAGCACCGTGCAGATGCAGGCAGGGCAGCCACAGGGGTCTTCTCTCCTTCACCTTGAGAGCAAAACAACTGATGGGAGCCATGAAATATTGATGCTTTCCATTTACAAGGCCCTCAGAGCCGGGCTGCGGTCAGCGGAGAGGGAGGCTGACGCTTTCCATCTCTTCTGAGCTGTGCAGACAATCGATGACAGCACTGGGAACAGGAACGGGGCCCTCCCTGGTGCCCTTGTTCCCGTCCCATCGGCTGCAAGCCGGGGATGACATAGGTCCTTGTTCTTGCAGATGGTTGGCCACATCACTTGGTGAAACTGGTGATTTTCTGCACCCTCCTTGGCACGTCCTAGCTTGCCATCATGCTTTGCAGGCACCTGGGGAGAAGCAAAACCAGCAGCCCCAAGGCACAGAGACCGGCTCCCCGTCTGTGGCAGCACACGGTCCCTGCGGATGGTTTTGCATTGGGTCTGAAGGACATGGGGAACGGCAACGTCTAGAGCACAGGCTCAGCAGGAGATGCTGCAAAATACCAGGGACGTTTGTCGCTGAGGGATGGCGCAGGGCTGGACAGGACTCTCCTGGCAGAGGGGTTCGCTATCACTGAGGGCCACGGGCAGGCTTGGCTGTTTTCAGGGGATGGGGAGGATTTGGATGGGTTTAGGGTTTCCTTCCACTTGCACTGGGTGTTTTAATCTTTTCCAAGCACCTGCTCAGGGCTGCTGTTGAAGACAGGATCCTGACCCCTTGTCTTTAGGGTCTCTGTAATCTTGCATTGGCTCTCAGTCCCAAGGAGCCCTCAGAACTCTGCGTGAGGGTCCCCAGGTGCCTACAAGCCCAGCACCCTTGCTGGGGTTACACCATGTGTGAAGGACACCAGAAGGTCCTCCTGGAGCACAGTCTTCTCCTGAACATTTTCTAGTGTCCCCTTCCACCATCAACTCGGTCCCCGACGTCCCAGCCAGCCCCATGGGACACGGTGCATGCTCGGATGTGTCCAGCCCCCATCCCACACCCCTACTGTCCCCGGGAGGGACAAGCATGGTACAAGCACCCTGGGCGATGCCACCGCAAGCCTGCAGAGAAAAGCTGCTAAAAATACCCTCCACGCCTCGGAGCGGTGACAGCTAAAGCCTCCTCCCCCTGATTTACAACATCTCCAGCTGCAGCGTTGGCTCCCCAGGGCTTCGTGGTCGCACTGATCCCTGCGGGATCATGGAGATGGTTGACTTTCAGGGTGACTTTCCCCAACGAGAGCAGGAGAGTTTCAACGCCTGGGCAGCCCCACAGGGAGCCCAGCGAGAAGCTTGCGTGACGTGGCCTCTCCTCCGGGATGGGAGCGGACATCCCACCATCCGACACAACCCCACCACAAGCCATCAGAGAAACCTGGAGGGGACACAGGATGGGAAGCAGGTGACAGGGACATGGCAAGCCTGGACAGGAGCTGCTTTGGAGCCAGATGTCCTCAGGGGACAGTGGTTTGGGAGGGAGAAGAGTGTTCCCACAGCCCTGTGTGTGCACAGCTGGTTGGGGAGCAGCACCCTGAGATTCAGCTTCTTGTAGCCAAGAGCAACTTGACCCTGAATTTTGCAGCAGTGTGAGATGAGATTTACACGTGAAGATGCCAAAAGCCCCATCCTGGGATCAGAAACCAGCGTGAGCTGGTGGCTCTGTGGGCAATGCTAAATGCTGGTGAGGTCCTGCTTGGCCAATTGTCCCCATCCAGCGCTGCCAGCAACTGAAGCCCTGACCTCTTCGGACACTTTCCCCTGACAGGTCCCTTGGGTTGGAGCCTTGCACCCCTTGGCATGCCTAATCCCTCCCCAGCCTTGCCTGCAGAGAGGGGGGAGGCCAGGATGCCCCCACGTGTGGAGCATGGACAGATCCCTCCGTCTGAGGTGGTTCATCCTCTTTCAGGGTCCGGTATTTTGGGGGAGGCACCGTCACCAAGGGGAGCACAGGGATATGAAGAAGCCTTGAGACACAGGTCCTCCCCTGTCTGAACCCCCCAATCCCAAAAGTCCAAGGGGAGGAGATCCTGAGTATCATGGTTTAACTACTGCTGGTCTCCTTGAGTGGGGCCACCCCCGCTCTTCCTCACTTACAGAAACAGTAAATTAGACCTGGAATTACCCAGTTTGAGTAACTGACTTCCCCTGCAAGGAGTGGGCAGACTGGAAGATCCCCAGACCTGCCGACATTTGTCAGAGGGCTTTGCTGTGTGGGAGGTGATGCTGTCATCCCCAGCCCCTGCAATCCCAACTGACTCCAGCCAGAAATCACCAATGAAGCAAAAAAGAAAAAAAAATAAATAGGAAAAGCATCTGAAATGGAGGAAATACCAGAATCCCGGTTGCCCAGACAACGAGTTTGGACCCCCTTGTCCGCACGCCTGATGACTCAATCCTTAATAACACGACCGAGGATGGTTTTTGCCTGCAGGAGCCCCACATCACCCGAGGAGCAGAAGTAATCGCAGCCAACGCGTGAGGAGACACAGCCCATGTCTTCCCTCCTCCGGGACTGCCAATGATGTCTTCCTGTTTAAAGCCAAGCACAGGTTTTTGCCCGATAACCACAGGACTGTCACACTGGGATTGGGGCTGGCTAAGTCCTGGGGACACCAGGGACATGGGACCAGAGGCTCTGACTCCTGTAAGGATGCCCAGGGAAGGGCCCCCAGCACATGAACTGTGTGGCAGCAGTGGTTACAAGGCTGCATCACCCACTTCTTGGAGAGGTTTGGTCTTTTCATCTGGTTTTCAGCACCGTGAGAAAGTCACCAGCAAGATCCGCTTGTGACTTGACTTTTATTTAAAATCCCGTCATGTCATGCTTTTTTTTTTTTTTTTTTTTGGTCTTTTACGCTTGCCATCTGCCAGCATCCATTCTCCCCAAACCCTGCTCCCACAAGGGGTTTGGATTGGGGAATAAAAATGCTGGGCAGGGAATAAATAATTCATTGGGCAAAGCTGCCGAATGCGGCATCCAAAGCCCATGGAGTGGTAGGTATGAAAGTCCCGCTGCAGCACAGAGACAAAATAACATTGTTGGCCCCAGCTTTGTCCTGCTGCTGGCATCTGCCAGGGCTGGGAGCACGATGTACCTGGTGCCTCGACTGATGCGTCACAGCACGCCCAGCCTCTTCGTCCTGAAAATCAGGATTCCTGGCACGGAAAAGAGAGGGAGACTTGGGTTTTAAATAAGGAAAGCTGGTGGGGTTGGGATAGTGATGGATGGGAGATTTAAGGGGGGCCGGGAGGGAGGCAGAGCTGGTGGCACAGAGGATGTGGCCCTCCAGGGACTGTGGTGGCCCAGCCAAGGTATCCTCAGCCTAACCGCTCCACTCCAACCGCGGCCAAGTCCCCATCTCCTCGTCGGGGACGCAGGGATGGAGTTGGAGGCTCAGCTGGGGTGGAGGTGATGCCTCCCCCTCCCCCTGCAAGGCAGGGTGGGTTCAGAGGGGCTGGCAACCCTGCCAGACTGTCCCGGTGTGACCTCCAGCAGCAGGGCAGAGCCCAGCAGGAGCTGGCAACGCTACAGGCAGGGACAATGCTACAGCCCTGCTTGTCTCTGCTGAGATCATCGCTCTGGTTCTCCTTCCCCTTTGCAGCCAGAGGGTTGTTACAGAGGTGACTGGCGCAGGAAGGATGCTCTTGTCGAGGGGCTGGGGGAACATCATGGGGCAGGGGCAGCCGGGAAGGGCAGCAAGGGGCTGGGGGCAGGCGTTGATGGGGAAGGTACTTGCTCCAAGAGGCAAAACAGGTCACTGCTGTCTCCCATCCTCACCCGAGACAGCACGTAAGAGCTGGCAGGAGGCCTGCCTGCTCTCTGCCAGCCCTTGGTGATGGATGGTGACTCACCCAGGTGAGGACCAGGCAGGGGCTCTGCTTGTGATGCTCACCCAGCTCCAGACACCATCATGGGCAGCTCTGGGCTTCATCCTGCCGCCCTCACACCCTCCTCTGCCTCCTCTGGGTCCGTACTGGGAGCAGGTCAGGGCTGGCCAAGGACAAAACGCTGCAGCCCTGTTACATCCCTGCACAGGCAAAGAGCAGGAGCAGGGACTGGGGCTGAGACCGGGAGGTTTTCCCTGAATTTCACCTGAATTTCAGAGCCATGTGCAATTTGAGCGCAGTTTGGTGCTGGATGGACCAAATCCTCATCTGAAGGAGGGTGAGATGGGGGAAGGGGGCAGCTGGTACATCCCCCTGCCCACCCCATACTGCAGACCCCCAGCTGGACAAAGATATCAGCAATCTTAATTAGCTGCCTAATTGCTGTCCTCCCAGTGCTTTTTTTACCCCCTAATCCAGGGGTGGTTCAGCTGGATTTATCTCCGGGGTCTGACCTCAGGGGCTTCCAGGCAGCTGGGTTTCCCCTCCAGCCTTTCGGTTTTCCTTCCAGCATTTTTGCAGTGACGTGTGTGGAGAGCAGAGGGGGTCCCCACTCAGAGAAACCCCCCTTACAGCCTGCTCCCCTCGCCACCCCTCTCCTCTTGCAGGAGACACGCAGACCACGGCCAACCACCTGAATCACAGGCTTGTTTTAGCTCGGCTTGGGTGCCAGAGCTTTGGTAAAGGAAGGACTAAAGGATATTTAGGGGGGCAGGACTGGCCGCTGCTGTGTGCCCGTGACTCACTTTGTAGGAATCTGCCCCACACAGGGCCCGTCTGCAGGTCAGGACTGTAAAAACAAGCTTTAATCTGTGCCAGAGAGGGGAAATGATGGCTGCACCGGCTGCCCTGGGGCGGGTGGGATGCTGCCAGCTCCGGGCAAGCAAAGCCGTGGCCATGAGGGGCTGGGGCAGTGATGCTGGGCACCCTGGCTCCCAGAGGGGATGGCCACAGAAGCCAAAAGGTGCTAATCCAGCTGAGAGAGGCCAGACCCCACTTCAGGATGAGCTGATCCCCGCCTGCACCATCACGCAGGGGAGAAGGAAGAACCAGGGGGGAGGAAAGGGATGCTGCAGCCCTGCGGCAGCTACAAAAAATCTTTTTTTTTCTCAGCCCTTGAGAAATTTTTCCCCGCGCAGCCCCATGAAGAAGGGCTGGAGCACAGGGGTGTGCTCAAAGCTTTTGTTTTTATCATCTAAACAATCCCATGTCGGGCCCCGTACACAGGGGCTTATGCAGTTGCTGCCGCTTGTCTTGCTGGCTGTGGGGGACAAAGAGGGTCACGGCCACCGAAACAGGACACCCACGGCCGCTGTGTGTGCCCCTGGCCAGGGATGAGCTGGCAGGTTCCCTGCCTGGGAATAAACATCTCTGAAAGCAGCCCTGGCACAGGCACGCTCCCCCATGGGACACAGATGCTCCCACCAAGCCGGCCCTGGGTGTCTCACCCTGGGGGGGCCTCCAGGGCTGGGGTTTGTACTCGTTTAGGGATAGGAGATGGGTCAGAAAATGTGATTTGGTCAAGGTAGAACCTGCCCTGCAGCCTCCCCAGCACACCAACACCCTGCCTGGATCTCCATGAGAGTTTTCAGGGATGATTCAGGGCCAGAAAACCCCCAGGGCCTGAGCGGGGTCCCTGCAGAGGCACTTGGGTTCCTTGGCACTGCACTCCCCCAGGTAGATTGTTTGGCTTTCCCATTCCCTCAGTTATCTTTACCCTATTGCCCCAATAATGGCAATTTGGCATTGAAAAACACTTGGCTTTCTGCACTGTGCAAGGAATGATGTTCTTCCAGAAGAGAAAGAATAGAATAGAAATAGAAATAGGAATGAAATGGAATGGAATGGAATGGAATGGAATGGAATGGAATGGAATAGAATAGAATAGAATAGAATAGAATAGAATAGAATAGAATAGAATAGAATAGAATAGAATAGAATAGAATAGAATATTTCAGTTGGAAGGGACCTACGAGGACCATCCAGTCCAACTGCCTGACCACTTCAGGGCTGACCAAAAGTTAAACCATGTTATTAAGGGCATTATCCAAATGGCTCTTAAGCACTGACAGGCTTGGGGCATCAACCACCTCTCCAGAAAACCTGTTCCATGGTTTGACCACCCTCTTGGTAAAGAAACGCTTCCTCATGGCCAGTCTGAACCTCCCCTGGTGCGGCTTTGAACCATCTCTCAAAGGAAACGATCCATCTTTCCAAAGAGGACTGTGGGAAGCACCAGCATTTATACCTGCGCTTAAATCTCTGTGTCTGTGCCTGCACGTGGCTGGTCCCTCTGGCTGCACATTTTCTTGCAGACCCTGCTGAGTGCAACCAGCATGTTAAATCTGCAGGTGAGGAGTAGTGGAAAGTCTGGTCAGGCAGCCCAAGGAGGACAGAAATTCAGCCCAGTCCTGTGCTTTGGATGCTTTTGCTGTTTGATCTCTGCTTATCTGCTGGCTCAACCCCCCTTGAAAGGCTGTCAGCAGCCTCAGGACTCTTCTGCCTGACAAGTATTTGTTAGCTGATGGAGATGAGGTACCCAGGACTCTGTTTCTAGCCCTCAGGGGTACCTCAGATAGAATATTTTCATCTTTATTAATGCGAGGAAAGGGCTGAAGCATTTGATCCTCATTCGAACTGCTCCTTGTGTGGCTCCACCGCTGCAAATGAGCTTCAGGGCTGTGAGTCTCTCAGCGTTGGCATCACCCCCGAGTACCCCCAGCCCTTCCAGGCAGCAGTGTCCCCCTTCACTCCTTCCGCGACTCTTTCTCAGGAAGCCTGGGATAGAAAACCATCTGTCTTTCCAAACAAGACTGTGGCAAGCACCGGCATTTATCCTTGTAATGCTTAAATTTGTATGTCTGTGTCTGCACACAGCCAGTCCCTCTGGCTGCACATTATCTTATTGACCCTATTTAGTAGGATCGTGCTTTCTCATTTATCATCAAGAGCCGGTGCTGGCTTTGCCGGAGCCATGGGCTGTACAAGTGGCTGAGCGGAGCCATAAACTGTGTTTTTGCCCGTGCAAGGTGGTTCAGCTGCCCTCAGAGACTGGGCAATGCCATCCATCAGCCACAGCAGCCCAGCCTCCCTCCTAACAACCTCCTCCAGCCCTTCAGACTAGATCCCTTCCTGAGGGAAATTGAGATATTTATTAAAAAAAAAAAAAGATCCTGATAGCCACCTCCCTGCTCATCATCTTAGTGGTAGCAGCTGGATGATGGGCAAATAATGGGAAGAGATTAACAGTCTTTGTCCTCCTTGGTTGATTTCTGCTGTAGAAAAGTCTTGTTCTTGAAGCTCAGAGCAGGGTTTGGACCAACTTCAACCCCCTCCACTGCTGCCCAGAGCTGCCTGTGCAGCGGAGGAGGCAGGGAGAGGTGGCAAGGAAGGTCCATGGAGAAAGCATCTTCCAGAGACCTCGACCCAAAAAAGGCTCAGGGGGTCAGCCCTGGAGAGCAGAGGCAGAAGATCGGTGTCCCAGGAGATGGGATGCTGCGCTGCCTGTGTCTCACACAGCACAGGGTTCCTGCATCCCTCCCTGATCCCTCCCACACCCCTCTCTCCTTCCTGCAGACAGTTTTAAGAGCCATATCCCAGGCTGTTTTTTCCCTCTGTCCAAGAGCCACTGGATAAAGCCGTGGAGACAAACACAGGTGTGAGAACTCATCCTGGCTGCATCTGAGCATCCCTGGCCCCAGGCTCAGTGAGGACGCATGGACTGGGTTTTAAGCATCTGCAAGACAAGGGCTGGGAGCAACCAGGTGTGTGCGAGCAGAGGCTTATTAGACCAGCCAGGTGTTTGATGGAAAGCAGAGATTGCTGCAACAGCTCCCCCAAAATGCAATTAATGCTTTTAACCAGCCAAATCCAGCTCAGGGGGGTGGCTTCAGCTTCCAAGGGCATTGCACTAGCCAGGCCCTGCAGGTCAAGGTTTGGCCATTCAGATAAACCCTGCGGATAATGCCACCACAGTGGGTAAGGTTTTGCATGGGGAAGGAAGATTTTAGGTGGCAGCCCAGTGGAAAAAAAAAAACAACCCATAGCCTAGGCGTGGTTACAAGCCGCTCGCAGATGGCAGGAGAGGAATGGAGGTCACACGGGATGGAAAGAGGTACGCAGCCAAAGTCCAAGTGCCTTGGATTCGCCAGCATGGCTTTGGAGAGTAATTTGTGTCAGGGAAGTGATGCTGCCACTGAGCATTACAGCTGAGCATCCTCCATCCCTGGTTTTGGGTCCCAGGGTGGCCCCAAATGTCACCGTCCCTCCCTGCGTGCAGCTGGTGGAGGCAGGATGGGACCTCAGCAAGCGCTGAGTTTGCTTTCCTCGCTCACCACTATTTAGCACAAACACTTCTGAAGCAGACAGGGACAAATAAATCCCTTTTTGTTGCAGGTTTTGGGGGCTGGGGGGAGCAAGGAGCTTTGCCCTGATCCTGCCCTCCTGCATCCTGTACATCCTTTTTCCACCCGCAGAAGGGGGATGGAGATGGGGTGTGGGGGCTGGTGGCAGGAGGAGGACGGGGTTGACAGGCTTGAATGAAAGAAAATTAGGACACAAAACATTCTTTGACTGTTTTCCCCTCAAATTTCCACACCAGCTAAAAAACTCTCCAGTCCTTCATCTTTCCATGCTGTGCCTCATGGCAAGGCACATCGGTCCCTTTCTCCGTGGCTCTAATTGGCATCTCTGCTCTGTGTCAGGTTCTTGGCTGCTCTCAAGAATGATGAGGAATTGATTTTTTTTTTCCTTTGAAGCAATCAAAGGGCTTATTTTTAAACTCTGCTTTCCTCTAAAGAATCCCATTTTTCTTCTTGCAGAATCTAAAGCCTTGAATAAATAAGATCCTTGCAAAGATAGTATTTCTGACCTGGTCTGATCTGTTTGAGTCAATTTATAGTGTAACTGCTCCCTGTTTGGCTGAACGGAGAGAATAATTAATGCTCGTGTTGCAGAAATCTGTCCAGGAAGGTAGAAAGAGCCGTGAGAGCCAAAAGCCATTAAAAGAAAGAGAAATATAAATATTCAAAGGCTGGGGTCAGCTGGACTTCAGGTTGCTGCTACAACTTGCCCCGTGGGTCTGGAGGACACTGCCATGGGCTGCTTTGGCTGGAGACCAGGGAAGGGGACTCAGGTCCACTCAACCTCTTGTAGTCGGGACCATGCGAGCATTGGTGCCTCTGCCAGGTCGATCTCAGACAAACTGTCCCAAAACTGCTGCCTGGAGAACAGGATTAACTTGGCAGAGGGCAAGAGATGATGCTCGTTAAGTTTGCTTCCCTACTGCTGAAGCCAAAGCTGTTTGCTACATCCCATTGTCCACCAGCACAGGCAAACCATGGCCAACACACTCATTGCCACCCCTGGCTGAGGCAGGGGTTAATCCAGGATAAGCATCCCTTGTTCAACTCCGTGTCCTGATGGTATCAGCAACGTTTTTCCTTTGGGAGACTGAAACGGGAGCAGGATGTATTGCTACAAATGACCTCCTGCCCACAGCAGCCCCAAGGATCTGCCCCTGGATAAGGTCTTTCTGCCCTTGGAGACTGTTAAGTTATTTCTGAGCTATATTTGCTTTACCCTGGGGAAAACTGAGTTCTATAAGACTACTCCGATCACTCAATTTTACGTCAGTCCTCCATCAACATTTACTATCCTATTGCCATGGTTATATTATTACTGCTTAATACTTGGTCAGTCACCAAAAACAATTCCTGGTAATAATCACAAGTTAACAGCAACGTCATCTCCTGGATCCCCTCCTTCACCAGCACCCACCCCAGATTTCTGGGTAATTCAGCACATCAACACCTGGGGCAGCCCCAGCTCCTGATTTCTGTGGGATGCGAAGCTATGGGAACAGCACAGGGAGCAAAGGGCAGCCGCAGGAGCAGGTGACATTCAGTCTCCTCTGGTCGTGGGTCTCATGAAGGCAGAAGCCACCAGCATGGCGCTTTGCCCTGGATGTGCTGCTCTGCCGAGGTACAATCACGCACATGCGATGCGGGGCACGATGCCCACATGTGGTATGCCCAGCTTCTCCCCTCTGCTGAGCAATGCAGATCAGCTGCTGTAATTCAGAGAGGGGTAATTTGAGCAAATCTGGATGGACATGTACCTCTGTGGGCGTAGCTCCAGGTTTTTCGTGACCGCGTGCTCCAAGCAAACACTGAGTCATCTGGAAAGCAAAGGGACCGAGCTCCTCAGACAAGCAGCCCTTCAGGGTAAAACCATCACATGAAAGTGAAAGGAGCATCTTTTCTCTTGATCTAATATATAGCTCAGAGTGGCGAGATGGTAAGTAATTGCTGTGGGGCACCACAGGGCTTGCCCAACTCTGAGATGTCTGACAGTCTCGGCGCCTACCTGGAGGTGAAGCACCTCGTGTTCCTGTTGCACAGACAGAGAGAAATGAGCCCTTCCAGGAGGAGTTTATCTCTCTCAGCTGAGAGGAATCAATTCCTAGAAGCACCCTTTTCTCCTCCTTCCTCCAAAGGGAGCCAAGGCCACTGACCCAGGGAAGCATATAGATATATTTTGTCTTGTTGGGCCAATCTCCAGGTGACCTTCACCCTTGTTGGGGCTAGTTAGATGAGCAGTTCCTGGCTTTGGGGGCCAACAGAACAGCCCAACCTCACTCCATCCTCCCCTCAGTTAGCTTTGTCCCCCAACAAGTGATGGGGCCATGGGCAGTCGTGGCTCTGGGGTTGGTGCAGACTGGATGTTGGATGGTGGAGCCGTAAAATGTGTTGAGGAGAAGGTTGCAGATGGGCTCTGGGGTCAGGGAGGGCAGCGAGAGGGTCCAGGACTGTGCAGGGCAGTGCCCTGGTAGAGTGGAGGAGGGAAGAAGGTCCATCATCTGTCCTGGGCAGCTGTCCTGACAGAAGAAGCTGTCCCCTGTGGGCTTTGCAGTCTGAACCAAAGAGCAGCCTCTGAGGCAGGAAGGATTTCCTACCCGAAAATCCTGAGCTGCAGTTAAACCCTGGCGTGGGCTGCGGTGTCTCACTCTTTCTCACTTTTTTCTAACAGCTAAGAAATGTGTGAATATACAGAGGTGGAATCTTGTGGACTGGTGTCATACCAGTCTTATCTTTTCTCCAGGGTCCTGGAGGTTGTAATGCTGCATTTGTGCGCAGGATTGAGCCACTTCACAGGGTCCCACACTCCAAAGAGTCCCACTCCATGGCACCTGCTGATTTACTTCCTTCACTCCACCTCATTTGGTACTTCCTTGTGTATCGAAGCAAAGGCGAGCAGTGCTCTTGACGCTAGAAGTGGCTCATCTACTTTTCCACGGCTGCATGAGGCTGTTCCTGGTTGGGAACGACACGCATCTGAAGAGGGATGAGAGCTTTCAAGGAAGGTCCAGGGCTTCTGGTGTCAATGGAGGACTGTTGGTGTCACATCTTGTTGCAGATGTTATCGGCATCCTCAGCGCTGATCTCAGCCGTGCCTATGGTTTGGTCTGGGGCTGTGTATCAAGACCCTTCCTCTCCAAGCTTCTGGCCAAGCTGCAGGCAAAGCCACCCTGACTACATCAGCTCTGCCTGGTGAAGAGGAGGGGGAGATGCAGAGGTTCCATTCCAAACAACAGGACCTGGAGGCTGTTGGGCATAACCCTGAAGCTGCTCAGGTGTTTGTACCCCTCTGTTGCTTGAAAACAACCACAATACAGTGGAGAGAGGGACTACATCCAGCTGCTCTCTGCTCTAAGGCATTGAAGACAGTTGAGATCCAGAGCCTGGATTCAATCCAACCTGACCATGCGCTTTTCCATAAGCAATCTGGAGAGTAGAAGATCCTGGCCTGGAGTAGATGCTTCAGGCTACGCCTCATCAGCCACATGGACACCCTGGTCAGGGCCCAGCCACCACCTCTGGCTGCCTTTAACTTTGGGTTTAACTTTGATTGCATCTTTACATTCTTGCACACTCGGCAGTGTTGTCCACTTCTGCTTGATCTGGTCTCCCAAGTGCCCAGTGCCACAATAAATGGTGAGTTTGCTTTGCAAACCAATCGATAATAAGCTATTTAAACAGTGTTGTGTTGAGGTAATAGCATTAGAAAGTCTGCAGGGAATTAAGGAAATAACAACTGGCTTTATTAAGGAGCTTAATTCAATTACATAGGCAGGATAGTTTAAGCTTCAGTCCTGAGCTCCACACCCACAGCTCTCGGAGCAGGATGCTCAGCAGCAGCAGCGAACAGACAGCTGAAAGCAGCTCTGGTCTCCCTGAAAACTGCAGCATGGTGCAACGGTGGATCCCGCAGGACACGCGACATCCTCCCTTCACCTGGAGCACATATGCTTTGTGCTGAAGAGGTGGGAAAATCAGCAGGGCTGAGGCTGGTGGGACTGGGAGAACAGCCCTGCCCCAAACTGGGAGATGTGTGCCAAATGTCCTGAGCCTACGCTGGGCTGGAGCCTCCACCCCCTCCCAGTCTATCACAGAACTTCACTTGTCTGAGAGTGTCCCTCCAGCGCGTAACCTCACCGTCCCGTGTCACATCATCTAACCTCACCCTGCTGTGTCACATCACCTAACCTCACTGTCCCGTGTCACATCACCTAACCTCACCCTGCTGTGTCACACCACCTAACCTCACCGTCCCGTGTCACATCACCTAACCTCACCCTGCTGTGTCACATCACCTAACCTCACCGTCCCGTGTCACATCACCTAACCTCACCCTGCTGTGTCACATCACCTAACCTCACCGTCCCGTGTCACATCACCTAACCTCACCCTGCTGTGTCACATCACCTAACCTCACTGTCCCGTGTCACATCACCTAACCTCACCCTGCTGTGTCACACCACCTAACCTCACCGTCCCATGTCACATCACCTAACCTCACCCTCCTGTGCCACCTTGCCTGACCTCACCCTCCCCTGCCATGTCACTTAATCTCACCCTCCCGTGCCACTCAGGATGCCCCATCCCTGCCTTGTCCTTGTGAGCACAGAGGGAAGAGCAGGCTCTTTCTCTCTGCAGAGCCTTCTCATCGGTGCGATGGTGCCCACTCTGTTACCACTTTTATTTTCACACCCCCCTTGCACCCTGCAGCGTGCTCAGAGCATCTGGGCTGACACGCAACAAACCTTTTCCAAAGTTATCCCAGCTCAGAGGGGGGTTTTGTCCATTACCCAGTCTGTTTATCTGCAGATGGTATTTGTTGCTGGTGGTTACTGGTCTGGATGCAGCCAACAGTGTGGGGACAGTCGTAAGATATCCCCCACCCAGCACTCCGAAATGCAGAGGAAGGGTTGGCACTGCCCACAGCTGGTTGCAATGGAGATGTCACAGAATCCCAGAATCATCTTGGTTGGAAAAGCCCTTGAAGCTCCTCCAGTCCAGCCATGAACCTCACCCTGACCGTTCCCAACTCCACCAGATCCCTCAGCGCTGGGTCAACCCGACTCTTCAACCCCTCCAGGGATGGGGACTCCCCCCCTGCCCTGGGCAGCCCATTCCAACGCCCAACAACCCCTTCTGCAAAGAAATCCTTCCTAAGAGCCAGTCTGACCCTGCCCTGGCGCAGCTTGAGGCCATTCCCTCTTGTCCTGGCGCTGGTTCCTTGGCTCAAGAGACTCATCCCCCCTCTCTGCACCCTCCTTTCAGGGAGTTGGAGAGGGCCATGAGGTCTCCACTCAGCCTCCTCTTCTCCAGACTAAACCCCCCCAGTTCCCTCAGCCACTCCTCATAAGACATGTGCTCTCAGGATCCTTCCAGCTGCTACCCCAAGGGGGCCACCACATGTCCTGGTGGAAGGAGGGAAGAAGGAGGGAAGCAGGAAGGGTGAGGCAGCATCTTGGGAAGCATCAGCTCTTCCCAGCCACCGTGGTGGGACACCATCACCACAAAGCAGAAGTGTCTGCTGTAAACAGGTGGAAAATCTTCCAGCGTTGCCACTCCAGGTCTTCTGGCAGCTCTGATGAGCCTTGATGAGGATGGCCTCAGCACAGCAGCCTTTGGGTGAATTCCTGTGCACGCGGAGAGCGGGGGTTCCATTAACAAGGGCATCTACAAAGTGCTTGCACCCGCCGGGGCACAGAGCTGAGCACGTGCAGTACTAAATCAAACCTAAAATAAAGACACCCTGCATCCAGTGCAGCACCCAGCGAGGATGCTGGCAGCAGGGTGAACACCTCTGAGTCCCAGCTCAGAGCTGCCCTGGGAAGAGCACTGGGCTCTGCCTCCCTCAGAGCTCAAAGAGCAGCAAGGAGGTTGTTCCATCTCTGGAACATGGGGGAAGAGGGCTGAAACACAGCAGCAGTTAAATAAACACTCCGGCAGGAATGGTGAGGGACATCTGCCCAACACACGTAACTGAATTATGCGGTAGCAAGTGGATTAAGGGATCTGAAACGGAGACGTTTTGAAATCATAATAACTCAAGGCAAGAGGCGTTGCACAACTTGATTCTGCTGTGGACAATGGAAACAAACAGATTAATCCCCGGGAGGACAGGAACCAAAATATCTGGCAGGCAGTGAGAGGGGGTCATGTTTATACAACTCAAACTACGCTGCCTGCCTCTCCTGCCTCTGCGGAGCCGTTGAAAACCCCATTTTGGGTCATCCGAGCCATTCTCTACCTCCTTTGGTGAGGGAGGCAGTACTAGCAGTTTGCCAGCACCCTTTGAGAGCCAGAGGCTGCAAGTCTCTTTTGGTGTGACTTGAGACATTTGGGGGAGGCTGATCCCCTGTGCCTCATCACAAACGCAAGATCAGCCCTAGGGGCATCCTCCCACCCTGGATGCTGCCTCCAAGCATGACCGGTAGCAGAAACCTGGGACAGGACACACGTGATGGATCATTTCTCCTGCTGCAGCCAAAGGAAGGACTCTCTGAGCCAGGTGTTTCATGCACGACGACTGACCAGAGAGGACCTGTCCTTGATGAATCATCATTCAAAATCTCCATTTTGAATGCACAAACGTTTTTCATGTATTCGGCACCATTTAATGAGAGGTGCAACATGCAGAAGTACTTCCCTGTTTGTGTTTGAAGCCTGTTATCGTCTCTCCAGGTTGAAAGTCCAACCACTCCGGATAACGCTGGGACATACATCTGCCAGATTATTCATCAGGACCAAAGTACTGATTTCAGGAAAAGAAAGGCAACTGCAGGAGATAAAGGGGCTGAGATAGGAGCACTCCAAATAAACATGTGCTGCTGAGCGCTGGGGTGGGGAGACAAGTTGTGAAAGCTATGGCACAAGAGTGAATAGAGACATGATGTAAATGAGTAAACTAAGCCTGTGAATTAGAAGAGATTCATAACCTAAGAATGACCATTTTTAGCCCACAACAAGGCTCATCTTGCCCAAATGTGTCCTCTCTAATTTCAGTAGTAATTGCTCAGGGAAAGTACATAAGACCAGGGTGTTACTTAGTACCCCCTCCATCTCTGGATCCTGGAAACACGGTTCAGCAGAGGGTGGGTAAAAGCACCAGACAAACACCACTCTGCCCCAGTTGTCAGACATCTGCTGATGTGCTGGGACACATAACTGGGCCACGTGGACCTTGTTCCCACACCATCAGCTGTTCTTCTGTTCTTCATTCCAGTGCAGGAGAGCTGTCCAGTCTCAGCAATCGAGGTCGTCTTAAATCTTCCCGCATCACGAGTCATACCTACATTTTTAAAGCAAAAGTCCTCGAAAAGGATTTCCTTCATGTCTTGAACATTTTTACTCTTTCAGCAAGAAAGGGTCTGCATCAGTCTGTGGTGCTGGGTGGTGAAGGAGTTCTTCCAGCTTGTTTCACAACTCCCATCAGATCATTTCACAGAGACTGTTTTCCTCATTTCAAGTGGTTCTGGAGCAAGAGGGTCAAGAAATAGTGTTCTTAAGTCTGAGTTAGTTCATGTTCTGGAGATGAGATGGGACAGGAGGGCATGGCGTGGCATGGCATGAGATGGGATGGCATGAGATGGCATTAGGTATCAAAGGGCCCTTGCTCCATTCTGTTCTACATCAAAAGTCCCCAGAGAAATGGGAACTACAGCAGCCAAAGAAGTTGTCACTTGCTGGGAGGTAAAACCCTGGAGCTGGAGCAGGGGAAGGATTCCCTGCCTTGATGGGATGTCCCAGCTCTCCCAGGCATCCGCAGGATGCACTGGCCAAACACAGTAAACCGGTAATTCCTGCCTGGCAGAGCAAACTGAACCCTGAAGCAAATGTTTATGCTGGCAAAGAAATGTATATCCCATTTCCCCCCTTTTCCCTCTCTTTTCATGTGACCCCTCTGGGAGAAGCAGTTTCTGCACTCAGTGATCATGATGTCTTCACCCCGCTGCCTTCTGGAGTCCTGTTTTGACAAAGAGGGGAGTTTAATTGTTTCTTTACTAAAACTGGATGAAAACATAACAGCCCTGCACAGTTTCATCCTCTTGAATGAAAACATCTCAGGGAAGCTGCAATCTATTTTGTTTTATTCTTTTACACTCCTCAGTGGCTCATACATCTGCCCAACAACAATTTAATTAGGAGAGTCCTCGCTTCCTTTCACGCATGAAGGAACAGCAAACCAGGAGAGAACAACAGTTGTATGAAATTATCTCATTCCAACCTCTTTTGAGATGGAGAAAAGCAAGAGGGTGTTTTCCTTCCTGGGCTGTGAAGAGATGAAGAGGCTTAGGCTGTGCACCTGTGTGAACAACTGATGCTCAGTTGCTCTCATTGCTTCCAAATTTTTTTCTTACGCTACTCCAGGACCAGGATTGCTTGGCAAAAAGGACATTACTCACCTCTTCCAGCCCCTGAGAATATTTTGTCCTTAAACCTGCTGATATCTCTACCAGTGACTCCCATCTCGGTACCTGGAGACCACCACCCAGGTCCCTGTTGCTGCTGCTGCCCTGGAGCTCACATGGCAGAGGGTAATTCTGCTGAGGTAGGGTGCATATCCGGACCCCCACATCAGCACGGGATGGTCTGATGAGCCTTTTCCCATCACCCAGCTCTGCCTAGCATCGTTCTCTGCTGAGGACAGGCTGAGTCATGTTCCAAGGGGAGACAGCAGGGAGTTCTCGTGTGACCCAGCTCCTCTTAGCTTTCCTCTCTGACACGACGTGAAATGGAGTCTCTAAGGACCAGTTTATTACATTTTCTTGGAAATTTCACTGCCCAAATGTGTTTGATGATTGAGAGAATGCAGGCAAGCTAAGCCAAGACCGGAGAAGCCAGAGAGTGCCAACACATCCAAGTAACACAGTAAAAGGGCAATAATTATCTATCCAGTTCCCTAGAGAAATTAATTCCTCCAAGTATAGCACTTGCGATGTATTACTCAGGCTACTGGTGCTTTCCACACGCAGCCTTTCAGGAGAGACAAAGCTGGCAGGAACATCCTTCCATCCTGTTAACCAGGCTGGAGATGTTTCCCTTAGCAGTGCTTTGGGTGAGGTTGGGATGTCGGGGATCATAACAAGAAGAGATGCCCATGGGTATCAGAGGCATCCACGTGGGGCTAGAAGGTTTTAGGGGAGAGCTCTGCCTTTGTCTGGGCTTTGGGACTGAGCCCAGAGCAATTCAGCTGCCCAAGCCCAAGGTGAGCTGGATCGCTCCCAGGGTCAGCTCTCTGTGGGCTGCAACAGGAGTCAAGCACCAAGAGCACGTGTAGATGCCAGGACATGGCTTGGGACCTACATCTGGAGGGGAGTCCTGCCCCAGGCACCAGCCCTATCCAGGATGTTTTTAGGCAAGTGCTGATAGCATTCCTCCTCTGTCTTTTCCAAGCACTTTCTGGAAATGATTCAACAGACACACTGGCCCATCCATCAGTCTGTCCTCCAGCTGCCCAGGGAGGAAATGGATGCAGTGGGGTGAAGTCTGTTTAGATTTGCTAAAAGCATATCAGTCTTCTTGCCTCACTCACTGTTTATGAGAGGGGACAAGGCAGAGAAAAGATGCACTTGGACTAGGAGGTGGTGACATTGGTGAGAACTCATGCCCCTGGGGAGGCTTTTGACTGGGATAGCCTTACTTCTGTCGAGTAAGGATGCTCCCTACCCCAGGCACAACTCAATGACACCTCCTTGCAGAAAGAAAATCCAGGTCACAGCACCCACTTTCCATTCTCTTTTTCCCCAGCCAAGATGCAGAGTGTTAACACAGTCTTTCAAGCCGTTCAGCTTTTCACCAGCAGCCTCCAGGTCTGCCCCAGGGGGTGTCAGACAGGGGGATGTCCCACTGCCACCCTTGGCCCAGGTGAAGTTGACTCCATCCCCTCTAACCAGCCTGTGTCAGAGCCCAGAGAGCTCAAGGAGGTGGCGGAGACAAGAACTATCAGAGTTTGTGTCTCCTAATGAAAAAAGGCATCAGGTAACCATGGTAACACCCAGCAAGGAAACCATGGAGACCACACTACTGGTATGGGGCAGCAGGTACAGCTTGGAGGGAAGTTGTCCTTGTCCTTGATGGGTGCTGGGTGTCCCATGGGATGAAATGGCTCTGCTGTGTCCCAAAGGTGGTGGAGAGCAAAGTCCTGGGCACGAGCGAGCAGCCAGCCTGCTGGTAAAGAATAAGGGTTGATACTGGAGGAGACAACCCAGTGTGAAGAAGCTCTGAAGCACCAGCAGCGCTCAGGGGGTCAGCAACAGCAGGGTCTGAGGCTGGGATGGCTGAGGAAATGCTGGGACCCCGAAGCAAGCAGGGACCCCAGGATATGAGTGTGAGGACAGTGGAGCAGGGTCGGGGAGGATGGTGTGACCCCAGGACTTGGTGTTGGGCTCGGTGAGCTGGCAGAGCTGGAGTGCAGGCAGGAGGTGAAGGCAGGACCACGAAGGATGCACTCAAGGATGCTGCCAGCCTGGTTGCCCCATCCCCAGGGGGTGAAGTGTCCCGTTGCACAGAGCTCTCCTGGGGTTGGGATTTTGGTGCCATGCAAAGCTGCACAGGCTCAAAGGTGTCAGCAGAGTGACCTTGCTGCTGCCAGCCCCTTCCCAGCCCTGCTTATCCAAACTACAAAAAAGGACCGAGCATCACTTTTCCCTTCACTCCCTCAGTGCTGGAATCCTCAGGGAGCCTGCAGAGGCATTTTGTGTCCATCCTCAGCCCTGCGTGTCATGAGGCTCCAGCTCTTTAAGTGAGTAAATGCTCCAACTTCTCCGTTTCCCACGAGCAGAGCTTCTTATTTCAAGACAAAGCCACCTGCCTGCCCGTTAATCTCCCCCAAATCCAGCAGAAGCCCAGCAATCCCATTTAAATGGGGTTGTTTTATCTGTGGCTCTGGCCCAGTGACAACTGGGACGGATGCTCCCTTTTAACTCCGCTGTGTACAACTGCTCATACTGATTTGTGTTTAAGATAAGTGTGATCTGCAGCCCTTGTTCATCAGTTACCTCCCGCAAGTGGCTGGCATGAGGGAAACAAATGGGTTATTTTACTCATATCTAATCCATTGCCCTTGGAAACCCACTGATCTCTGAAGCTGTCATAATTGAAAGGAGGTTGCTAACAAGAGCGATGCTGAACAGAGCAGGGTAAATAAGGAATAATTTGGTTTAGTGACTGAACTGAGGAGCCAAAACCCCAAGTTATTCTGTGAACAGGGAAATTCATTACACCAGAGTACATGTAGCATCCTCTGGTTTGGATTTTCTCATGCCTCCCAGTGGGATAATCTGGCTGTCAAAGATGGAGAAAAAGGGAAAACAAGGAGTTTTACCGTGTTATCCAAGGAGCAGTGCAAGGAGTTGGGGAGCAAGCCACATCCCTTCACACCTCATACTGCACCACAGCAGCATGTGGGGACAAAATGCAAAATCTGTTCCCACTCCGGCACCAGGTCCAGCTGGAGATGTCACACCATGAGCCCGGCTCCCAGGGAAGAGCAGTGCATCCCCACAGGGGTCTCGGGGGACTCGCAGAGGCTCCCGGGGTACCACCGAGCTCTGCCCAAGCTGCACACCCAGGTCATGTGAGGTGACACCGGCAGCAGCAGCAGCCCAAGAGCAATCGAGCATAGCTTGTTTGAGACACCTCCCACCTGGGAAAACATCTGTCCTGCCAACGGAGAGACACGCAGGAGCCTTGGAGGACGAGCTGGAAATAATTTTGAGTTTCCCATTGAGGGTCTGGGGTTTAACACGTCCTCCCCCGTCCAGAGAGCAGCATCTCCAATGCAGACAGCCTAGCAAGTCCAGAAAAGGCGGGTGCCTGGTGTTAACCAGGGGGATTAGATATGCATAGCATGCAGCCATGTCTTCCCTTTTTTTTTTTTTTTTTAATTTTCCCTTTGTCGTTTCCCTTTTTAATCATTTTGCACGCTTTAGGGATTAAACGCCTTGTTAGAAAATTCACGTTACGCGTATCTCGTGTCCCTGAAAGAGATGACACGATGATGACAGCCTATACGCTCTGACAATAACGTCTGTATTTTCTTAACAGAGAAACTACACATGTTAAGATTTTAGAAATACTGCTGCCTTATCTGCCCAGCGGGAAGGAAAACACACGTTCCTGCAGCAAGGTTAATGAATGGCTCCCAGCCCCGCGCTGCTCAGTATTCCCCTCGACACGTCCAGAGCCAACCTTAAATCCTTCCCGAGAGGTTTTACCTCCGACACAATGACGGATGGGAGAATAACGGCCGAGCTGAGACGCTGATGCAGAACGGTGGTGGATCACTTTGGGGAGGGTTAAGCAGTGCAGGGTTTAAGGCAGAAATAGCAACAAGTTTTTTTTCCTCTTTGCCCCTTGCAGCATCCCCCTCCAACCGGGGCTGCTGGCGTGATGGCTGTGGTCAGGGGATGGAAGGGGCCACGGGCATCACTCTGTACCCAACAGGGTCCTCATCTGCAAGGGACAACAAAGACCAAGATTTAGGAGTTGCCAGAACATCCCCATTGTGCAAAGTCCTTCCCGCAGTGTGCTCAGGTTCTTTCATCAAAATAAAGGTGCAGGAGAAAACTTGTCACAGCATATAATGACCTTTCCTGGGGGAAAGTGGCTAGTGGTGGAGGCTCTTTAATCAAGCAGGCAAAGGGAGGTTGAAAGAGCTGGAGACTGAAGTTGAGTGAGCAGAGATGAAGGTAGGAATAAGATCAGAGCTTCCCAGGACATTTCCGAGGGGACTGGGCTACCCCTGGGCCACAGGCATTCAGATGAAGCCTTCATATCCACTTCAGAAACCTCCATGAAGGCTTCCTCAAGGATGAACCAGGGCTGGGGCTCTGCAGGGGTCAGCTCAGAAGGTGTCTCTCCTGATCCTCATCAGGACATGGACCACCCTGGATGCCTGTGTGTGGCACAGGGTGGAGGAAGGTGTTGGGATCCAGTCCCCAGCCCTCTCCATGCTCAGCTCTCAACATCTTAGCTTCTCCCCACTGCCCGTGCTCAGATGTCTGCTGGGACCTGGCCTGGGCACCACATTTAAATCCCTTGACTGTGGCCTGAGCTCCTTTAGGGCCAGGCAGGGTGCAAACCATTTGGATATTGTTATATGAGCATCGTGCATAATTTCCAGGGCTGAAGGTGACGCAGCACTTCCAGAGAGGGGGATGTAGTCCTGCTTGATGTGCATGAGATCAGTCCTAAAGAACTTCCCCAGCTGTTCTCCTAAAGACATCTTTTGGACTTTCAAGAAGAACTCTCTTTGAGGGCAAATCCCTTTCCCGACTGCAGCAGCTCAGGAAGGTGCCAGAGTTTGGGTTTCTGCAGCCAGACCCACCACAAGTTCCCCAAGATCCAGGGCAGCTGCAGAGGAGGCAAAGCTGCTGTGGCCTGGCCTCGGCGAGGCTGTTCTGCTTTTACATCTGTGAGGAGATGGGAATTGGCACTGAACTCATGCAAAATGTTGGTTTCTGTCAAATCAATCCTAGAGGGGAGGACTTGGCCACCCCTAACCTCACCTCCATGTGTGTCCCCAAATATCTGCAGGACCCAAAAAGGATTTACTGGGATTTTCTCTCTTTTTTTTGACTCAAAATACAAATGAATCACGCTGAAGACTCAGCTCTTTTCACATCTTCCCTCTTGCTTCCTTTTTTTTTTTTTTTCCTCTCCTTGTTTTTTCATTACTTTGTAGTTTTTCCAGCTCTGGGAAAGCTGAGGAGCAATGAAAGGGGCTGTCAAAGCTGTTTCTTAAAGACAAAACTGAGAAGACCATCCACTTGTTTGAGAACTGCTCCTGGATTTTGCTTTCTTTTCCCCCTGCCAGCTCCAATCGTCCTGGTTAAATCTTGACCTTGCATTTTCAGCTGTAGCTTGCCTTTCACGCTCCCCACCCCAGGGCAACTCTGTTCTTTCCAGCAGAGCTTCCTCCAGGCCCTCCCAGGCAACTCCTGCGACAGGCAAACATCTGCGCTGGAGATTGCTTGCCAAAAAAAAAAAAACCACCCCTTGATGCTGGGGTCCCCACATTGCTCACCAGTGTGGCCTCGTTCATGGTTTGCACTTGCATCGCTCACAGCCAAAGTGCAGTGTCCTAAAAGCAGTGTTGCACGTGGTGTGCCCCGAATAAGAGGGGGACAGACAAAGGGAGGCAGTTGGGAGGGAGGAAAAATGTCAAAGAATGGTAACAAGAGGCATAAAAGCGTGGTGATAAGATGGCCCCAACGTTTCCTTAACTGCACCTATACTCACGGGGCTGTGCAAGCCTTATACATGAAATTGTGCCACTCTCAGTGCTGCTGTAAAATCACACGTCCCTGTTAGGGAAGAGGTTTCTCCTTTCCCAGGGTGCTGTAGCATCAAGGACATATTAATGAACAGTCTCATTTAATTACTTCCCCTCCACAGGACAGATGGCATGGAGAGGGGGGGGGGGAGACAGATGCTCACCGTGAGCCCACAGCAAGACATGGTGGTTCCCAAACCAAGCCTCAGCCCCAGCAAGCAACTGGGAGATACTGGAAAAAGGGGTGTCTCTTCCCAGACCCCAGCAGCTCCTTGGGACAGCTGGGCACAAGCCCATCCTGGAGCCCAGGAAGTCCTGACAAGGGTCTGGTAATTGTCATCACTGATTGCCAGTGCCCTAACTGAGTAATTACAGGGATTACACTGATTAGAGAAAAGCAGGGCACATGCAAAGGGGAAGAAATGTGTTTCATTTAATACTGCTGTTTCACTTAATACCACAAATTTACTTCCCGAGGCAAGAGAGGAGCATCTGGGGACAGCTTGTTTTGGGGGGTGGAGACCCTTTCCAGGGGCGTTTTTCCATCCCTTATCCCACTCCATCCACGGACCAAAGCAAACCCCACTGAGATGTCTCCCTCGTGCTCATCTCAGCAGCATCCAAGTACTTCGTGGAGTTTTTGCAGGGGTTTTCAGTGCTGATGGTTCATTTCTGGGATATTTATGATTGTAAAAAATAAAAAAAAGAATTGTTTCTCTTGAAAGGCAAAAAATAAGCAACCTTGTCATTCCTATAATCAGAGAGAATCTCTTGTTGGGACACATCCAGGTTTTCTGCTGATATCATGAGCATCCATCACCTGTCTGGGACTTAAAATATGTGAAATCATACAAATGCAAATATCCGTGCAGAAAACATGCTCCTCCTTCCCAAGGAACAGCAAAAAAATCAAAAAGGAGAAATTCTGAGTCGTGCTTAAGGAATCAGACAATTGCTCTGGAGGACTTAATTAAAATCCAGGAACTAAATATATTTAGATACACTGTCAGTCTGAATTACACCAAGTGTGTTTGACTTTCACATGTTTAATTAAAGTTCTTTGCATGACGGGCTGCACAAATCTCACAGCTCAACTTTACAAGCTCCTGGAACAAATGTTTTAAGAGTGAAGAGCTCCCAGAGGCATTAAATCTGAAAAAATGGAGGAGAGCTGGAGCCTCGTGTGCATGAGGGGGGACACACAGTGGGGTGTGTTTTGGGGAGCTTTTTGCTTTCTGGATATCGACTGAGATCTGGGACCGTGGGGTCTGCCGTGATGGGAGCTCATAGCAGGAATCCCTCCCCGCCATCCTGCCGAGGTGTGGGGGAGATGCCCCATTCCCACATCCCCACTGGTGCTGCGCTTGGTACCCGGCTGCGCTCTCCGAGCACCGTGCCCGCATCCCTTCACCTGCCGACAGCGGGGGCAGACCCATCACCATCCTGTCCTCCCAAAACCTGGCTGGGCTGAGCGAGAGCATGGATGAAGTTGTTTATTCAGGGCCGAGATGCTCGTGCCAGGCAGAGACACATGCCCGCCCGATGCCCCACCAGCTGGGGGGGAAAACCAAGCTCAGTGACGCTGAAACCTCCCGGGACAGGCGCCAGGCAGGTCTCCCCCGTGCCAGCCGTCCCACGCACCGTGTCACCGCGGTCACCCCCGCGCTGCTTGAGAGCCCGTGCTAATTAGCCTGTGTTTTAATATCCCTCTCCGCTGTTTTCGCCTTCGCCACTTGACATTTTGGAGTTATGTAAACACGCCGAGTCGTGGCAGACTTTGTGCTTTTTTCCATTCAGCGGCACTGCTGAGATTACCACAGCAGCCGGTGGCACGTCAGCAAGGAGCATCGCGAACGCAGCACGACTGTGCCTCCCCCCCAAAAAGTGTTGCCTCTCCTCTGTCCCCACCGGACTGCACGGGGGTCCCACCAAGCATCCCCCTCCATGGGTGGGAGCATCACCAGCCCCCAGCCCAGCTGCCTTGGGGGATTCTTGCCCCGAAGGGCAGATTTCCTCTGGGAAAGCCTCACTTGGAGCATCCCGAGGCTGCGCTTTTTCTGCCTGAGAGGGGAGAGGAAAACATTCATCCCTGACCTGCTCACACTGAGCAATACCTCTTTTTTCACTAATTTTTTTTCAGCCCCTTCCCAGAGGCCAGAATTCCCACTGGCTCTTGGCAATGAGCCTTTTCTGATCTGATAATTAGTTTATTTTCTAGCAGAGGGCAGCTCTGCCATGCCGTGCATGGCCACGAGCACAGACGCTTCCCACACAGTCATCCCCGATCCGGATGGCACATCTCCCTGCTTTGCTGCATCCTCAGCAGGGGCCTGAAATCATCTGTCATCGAATGGTTTGGGTGGGAAGGAACCATTGAAGACCATCTAGTTCAACCCCCCCTCCCCCGGGCAGGGACACCTTCCACTAGCCCAGGTTGCCCAAAGCCCCGTCCAACCTGGCCTTGAACCCTTCCAGGGAGGGGGCAGCCACAGCTTCTCTGGGCAACCTGTGCCAGGGCCTCACCACCCTCACAGGGAAGAATTTCTTCCTTACATCTAATCTAAATCTCCAAAGGAATCAAAGGAATTTAAGGCCATCTTTGAACCAAAGGAATTTAAGGCCAGCTTCAGAGCCTGCCAGGATGGTCTGGGACATGTCACTCTTGGGATCTGGGATGGCGGCAGCATCTCACTGGACCACCAAAATACCTGCTGGAGACCTCTTTATAGTGTGTTGTTCTGTTGTTTCCTTACCAGGCAATCCAACCTCTTCCTTTTCATCTGCTTGTCCCTCCTCATTTCTCTCTCCAGACTCAGGAATGTGCCAGAATCATAAAACCTAAGAAAAATAGGGTTAGAAGGGTCACCCCATGCACTCCTTCCCGCTGAAGGAGCAGCTTCTCTTCCCTCCATCATGAAGAAAGTTTTTTCCCTTGCTCCCCTTAGAGATGAACAGGCTCAGCATCCTCTCACTCAGTCTCTTTCCAAGGTGCCCAGGGGCTTTCAGTCCTCTTCTTTGGACTCCATCCTCCTGGTGCATGTCCTCTTCCAAACCAGAGGGTAGAATAGAATAGAATAGAATAGAATAGAATAGAATAGAATAGAATAGAATAGAATAGAATAGAATAGAATAGAATAGAATAGAATAGAATAGAATTGAATTGTATTGAATTGTATTGAATTGAATTGAATTGAATTGAATTGAATTGAATTGAATTGAATTGAATTTCAGTCAGAAGGGACCTACAAGAACCATCCAGTCCAACTGCCTGACCACTTCAGGGCTGACCAAAAGTTAAACCATGTTATTAAGGGCATTATCCAAATGGCTCTTAAGCACTGACAGGCTTGGGGCATCAACCACCTCTCCAGAAAACCTGTTCCAGGGTTTGACCACCCTCTTGGTAAAGAAACGCTTCCTCATGGCCAGTCTGAACCTCCCCTGGTGCGGCTTTGAGCCATTTCCTATCACTGGATCCCAAGGAGAAGAGCTCAGCATCTCCCTCTCCACCTCCCCTCCTCAGGAAGCTGCAGAGAGCAACAAGGTCACCCCTCAGCCTCCTTTTCTCCAGACTAGACAAGCTCAAAGTCCTCAGCCACTCCTCACAGGACATTCCTTCCAGCCCTGTCACCGGCTTGGTTGCCCTCCTCTGGATGTATACAAGGACCTTCACATCCTTCTTAAATGGTGGGTAATGAACTTGCTGTCACCCACTGCAGAAGGATTCCTGCGAGGTTCTGGAAGATTGTACAGCAGCCAAGGCCACTCACCAGCCAGCCTGGCTCCTGGTCCACTTCCTACACAGGTTTCCCCCTTTATGTGTCCCAGACCTGTCCTTGAGTGGTTGCTTACCCCTGCTAAGTGCTGGTCTGCTCCATCCTGGGTGCATGGTCAGTGTGACAGTCCAGCTTTAGGTGTCTTTCCAGCTGGTGGGGACAAAGAGGTGTCTCTGGGGTGTGATTTACCTCCTCCTGGAGTGGCTGTTTGAACAAATTCATGTGGCTCCTGCCCCAAAAAGTAGCTCTGCTGAGGATGTCCCCACTGCACACATTGCAGCGCTGGGGATGGATCCTGCTCCATGCTGTCAGGACACTTCCACCCCCCTCACCATTGGGCTGGGGGCCCCCTTCCATGGGGTGGGGAGGCTCCAGAGCAGTGGGGTCCCCCTTTGCAGAGCCAGCAACAGCCCTGAGGGTGAGGAGGTGCAGGATGTGTCCCATTGAGTGGCACCCACTCAACAGGCTCCTGTCCGAAGGGGCTTCTCCTGGAAGAGCCCTTCCTGCAGGCAGGACTTTGGGGTGCCACACAGGCCTCTCCCTCCTCCCCAGCAGAAATATCCCCCTTCGGAAACAAATCCAAGTGACAGAAACGGCGCTGAGGAGCCTCCCCCCCTTCTTATTTATTCCTGCAGCATCCCCGGCGCAGAGTGAGCGGGAGACAGTCAGAGTCTGGCCACGCGTCTGCCATGGATCATTTCAGATGAACACTTTGCATTTCGGGAGGGCTATAAAATGCTCGAGCGAGCCTTTCCCTGGGCTGCCTCTGCAGTCATTACCCGCCGAGCAGACAATAAAGAAGACACAACCGTGCATGTTCCCATAATAGCAGGACGGAGGGCTCCAGCGGGCAGCTCATGCTCGCCTGCCTTGATTGTTTATGCAGATAACCTGGCGCTGAGCACACCAGCACTGTCAGGGAGCAGCTCTGGTTTGCCTTTCTACAACTGGATTTGGGGGCGGAGGGCAGAGCAGGTTTTATTTTTCACATTGAGAGTCAGAAAACAAACACTTGGTTATTATGGATCACCTGTTTTATGCAAGTATCTAAGAGCCCCGCCTAACGCCAGGCGTGCTCTGTGCTGCTGGCTGGCTGAATACACAATAAAACACATCTCTAGTCCAAATGAGCTCAGTCTAAAACACCGAAAGGTGGGAAAAAGCCAATGTCACTGGCTCAGGGAGCCAGAGCACAACAAGATTAAACAAGCTGTCAAAGTTGTTAAAGAACATCAGATTGATCCCATAAACATCCACCTGCCTGCTTCTGTAGCCAGAAAAACACGGCAGGCCAGGAGCTGGGGCTGTAAGGGCGGGTGCTGACCTGGGTTAACCTTTACCTGGTTAAACAGTGCCGGTGGCTGTGCCAGCCGGTGCCAGGGCTGGTGGCCAGGGGGGACCCCACCTTCAGGGAGGTCTGAGACGGGATCTGGGAGCAGATGAGGTGGGGAAGAGGGAGAGGCAGTTTTCCAGGGGCACAAGGGGAAGAGAGGGCTTGCCTGAAGCTAAGCTGGGTCTGGACAAAATCAACCTGCATTTGCAAAACACTGAGCCTGACTTAATTAACAGGACACACTGAAGGGTGGGAAGAGAGCGGTAAAAAACTGTCATTTATCCCTGACATCTCTGTTGTGGTCATAGAATGTTTGGGGTGGGAAGAGACCTTTAAAGAACACCTAGTCCAACCCCCCTGCCCCGGGCAGGGACACCTTCCACTAGCCCAGGTTGCCCAAAGCCCCATCCAACCTGGCCTTGAACTCTTCCAGGGAGGGGGCATCTACCACCTCTCTGGGCAACCTATGACTGAAGGGATGGAAGGAATAAGATGGGCAGTGAAGGGTTTTCCTTCCCTTTCTCACCTCACCTTCTCCCCATGGCTGTGTGAAAGGCAGGAATCTCTGCTAGTATTCAGGATATACTTCAATTTTCCAGACAGGTTTGACCAAGACCCACGGCAGAGGCTGTTAAAGCCACGTAGATGAGCTGGGGTGTCCTCCGGCAGCTTCAGAGCTGCTTGGAGACCAGCAGATAAAGTGAGCAGGGGTAGGCATGGGTCCTCTTCCCAGCGGAGAAGAGCTGCTGGTGGGGCTTTTGGCAGCTCTGTGCCCAACAGCACTCCTAGGTGACATGGAACAGTGGCACCAGGTGGGCTGGGACACTCAAACCCAGCCTGCAGCCAGGCCAGGTGAGGAAGGAACTCTCAGCGTAAGCTGCCTCACAAGAGATCGGTCATGAAATTCAACATTGACAAGTGCAAAATAATGCACAAGGGCAAGAGAGAGCCACAGCAGGCTTTAAACATGCTATGATGGCTTGGAGAGGTGCCCGGGCTTGAGGGAGAACCTCACGTTAGGGGTTCCCAGGGAGGCAAGGAGGACATCACTTCCAACCATGAGTTTGGGGGTGTCAAAGGAGGACATCACTTCCAACTGTGTCTTTGGGGGATGTTCAAGGAGGACATTGCTTCCAGCCATGCGTCTGGGGATGTCGAAAGAGGGCATAACTTCCAGCAGTGTATTTGGGGTTGTCAAAGGAAGGCATCACTTCCAGTTGTGTGTTTGGGGGTGTCCAAGGAGGACATTGCTTCCAACTGTGCATCCGAGAGTGTCATGCAGCTCTGGAAAACATGCCCCACGAAAAGCTGTGTTAGATAGCACAAGGTGGCCACTGGTGTGGGTCGGCTGCCCTAGGAGGAGCGGAAAGACAGAGCAGGGCTCTTTCACCCCAAAAAGGGGCAGCTCAGGAGGGTGTGAGGTCTGCAGGCTCAGGATAACCTGAAGAAGAGAAACAGGAATCGGTCCTCGTCATGGGTTAGACCCATCCTAGAGCCTGGGCCTGACCCAGCAGGGGAAATCCCACCATCTGGCTCACACAGAGCCGATCTGCACTGTCTAGGACCACTTTTAGGAGCAGAAAGGACACTTGTAAGTGAGAAGATGTCCAGGCATGTCCAGGCGTGTTGCTTCTCCAGCCCCTGGGTATTACAGACATGCCAAAGTGAGCATGAGAGGGACGAGTGAGATGCCCAGGGGCAGACAGAGTTCAGTGCCCTGGCCCTGTGCTTGAGGTGGGTGAGCTGAGATGAGCAACCCCTCACCTCGCCCTGCTCGAGAGCAGCCACCCCTCCAATGTGGCCAACGCTCCCCGCAGGAGCAGCACCTCGGGACAGTGGCATGCACACCGTGGTCCCAGGGACGCACCCACCCCCGCTGCACCCTGCAGACCTCTTTGCCGTGCTGCCTCGCTCAAGGTCGAGGAGCATCTTCACCCGCAGCGTGGAGGAGCTGCTGTCCCCTTCCCTCAAGCTGCAGGAGAGTGCTTGGCACACCCCTTAGGTTTAACAAGGATTTCAGTCTCTTTGGAGACCAGGTGTGTCAGTGACACTTGGGCTGTCGCCGTTGGTGGGTGTCTCTTCCCCATGACCATGACCATGTTCCTCCTCCTGCATCTGGTGGTGGTTCCCACCAGCCAGGGGTGCAGCACCTGGACCTGGAAACCACCGGGTGCTCCCGGTAACACCAGCGTAGCCTTTGAGGCGAAGGCCCTCAAATTTGTGCTGTAGCAGAGCACCTCCCTAGCATGTTTTAATGACTGATGACATAGTACCATCTACGCACCGCCTTATATAGTCCTCCCTGACACTTTGGATTTTATCCCTACATCATCCTTTTGATGGTTGGAGCTTTTCCAGTGAAGTAAAATTCTTTTGGAAAATGCCGGTCCCTGGAGCGTCACATGTTTTGGTTTGTTTTTCACAATATCTCAGGTTCAGTGAACTCTTGCTGATGCCTGGGCAGGGTCCATGGGGCTCTGCTTGGTCTCGCTGTGGAGCAAACTGGGACAAGGAACCTGCTCCCAGCATCTCCACCTCAAACTATCCAGTTTGGCTCCGGTGGTGTTTGCAGAGCGGGGTGGTTGGTCCCTGTCAGGGTGCCCCCCTCCTCATGGGACACCCCCCACCAGGTTTCTCATGTCTCTAATGGGGTCTGCAGGTAACCCTGACCCCTCCATCACCTCCTGAGGGAGCTGCTTGGAGTCAGCCCAGTGGGATTTCCAGGGGGCTCAGCGTGGGGAAGTCTCACTCCTGAAGGGCTGTTTTTGAACTTTTCCCCCCACGAACTCCAGCCATCTCAGGCTATTTCAAGGCCATCTTCCTATCCCGCCCTTGGCTTTTGCTGCAGAGAGGATGCTCCACCCCTTTATTTCTAACCTACCTGCTGCTCCTCCCCTCCTGACCTCCCCATCACCCCATCGCATTTGGGGTTACCTCTTCCAGCCTCTCCCAGCACCACAGCAGCAGCAGAAGATGACAACCAGGATCGGTCTGCATGGCAAAGGAAAAATCCCATCCCACTGGGCCAGGGCCATGCAACAGCCTTGCTTGGATGGTGGGTTTTAATTCTAGACACGGCTGAGCCCTCCCAGGCCCCAGACCCCAGACGGTGACAGCCCCATGGGCAGTTCAGATCTCTCTTTTCTCCCCAGGCCCCCGGATCCTGGAGAGAGCCCTGCAGACAAGCAACACCATTGTGGAGGGCTGGGAGCCAAAGCAGCTGGAAAATGCAGCTAGGTTTTGCAGACTTCAGCACTTTCCCCTGCCAGAAGGGAGCTTGCCCCTGCCCCAGCTCTGCTGCCCAGGCAGGAGGCACCCCGTTATTTCTACCATGCTCTTCCCCTGTAGCTCACCCCGACCCCTAATGCAGGTCCCATACAAGGACATTGAGTCCCCACGGGATCTGGGTGCCTCAGGCTCCCCCCACACCCAGAAAAGTCCCTGAATCAGCAAAAGAGGTGATAAGGAAAACTGAGGCAGGGGAAGCGCTTGTCCCTTGCCTTGCCCGCACATCCCTTGCATGTCCCTGCACCGCAGCAGAGCGTTGCTGCCCCACTGCCGAGCTGGGCACAGCCACCCCGGTGTCGTGGCACCAGCGTGGGGTGAAACATGAGTGGAGAAACCAAGAGGCACATTTGGTGTCCATGCAAGCAGCCAGCTCAGAAACCGGCCCAAAGGACTAGGGAGGGGGGGTCCCATAACCCACCTTCTGCCTGACCATGCTGCCAGTGACCGCAGAGCACCGTTTGTAAGCTGCTGGTGCCCTCTAAAGGGAGAAGAAAAGGGAAAAAAGCCCCAGCAGGACAGACACCCTGCTGCAAGACAGATGTCTTCTCCTTTGGAAACAAGGCATGGATTTGGGGGGGCTCCTTCCACCAACAACAGCACCCCAGCAGTCGGGTCTTACCCCTGCTCCGACCTTGCTTGCAAGATGACAGAGTTGCAGAGCAACAGAGCTGGATCATCAACACCCTGACGAGCACAAGAAAGCTGCAGAAACCCTGAGAGAGGCTTTAAGGGTATAAACTTGAGGCGGTTTTAATTTGCTTCTCGTCCTGGGGAGAGTCGTGCAGCTCCAAATGGTCAAAAACCCCCGTGTGCTTCATCGGGATCATGTTATTCCTCAACCCACCAAGTTGCCACCCTGGAACATCACCTGCTGCCCGGGCCTGCCCATCTGCTTCAGCATCCCCAAACCCCTGCGCTATGGGATAAACACCAGAAAATGGGGCTGTTTGCTGGATCTGTGCTGCTTGGCAAGAGGGAGGGGAGATGCACCCACCCTCCTGGGCTGATGGAGAGCAGATATCATGGGTGCAAGAGCTCCAGGGAGGGGGCACGGACTAAACATGCTGATAATTCAGCCCAGTGCTTCAGCTGCAGTGGGGAAGGCTGTGCAAGGTGACGCTGCAGAGGGGCTTTCACCTTCCTCTACCTTCAACATGTCCTATTAAAGACATTTGGAAACGTGGCAAGGGTTGTCTGCACCACTGGGAGGTTGCTCATATGCTGAAAACATCTCAATTTCTCTTTGAATTAAAGAATTCCTGAAACAGGGTCACCAGAACTGGCTGTTCAAAATATCTCCTGGAAAGGCCAAGGTGTTCTTGGTGCCTTCACAAGAGTGCCAGGGAGGTGGAGGGCAAAGGAGGCTGGAAAGTGATTAAAACAGTTCTTACCTCTGTTACACTCGATGTAATGATTGCCAACATGGTTTGAAGCTTGGAAACCCACCCTGATGTTGTCAGGAAGGTTTCTTCACCATGGGATTCTTTTGCATCTGTTTCCATTTGCTTGCCTGGACTTAAACCTTGCAGGGTGTATTTAGGCAACCCTCTTTTCCCTACCAGGCCCCAAATCTGTGCCGTGCCCTCCACACACCACAGCTCAGCACTTGAGGACGTGCGAGGCAGTGACAAAGCATGTCCCAGGCTAAAAATAAACCCTGTGTTGGGTATTTGTGGTAAGATCACCTCTCCTGCCAGCTCCCTGCCAGGCAGCCCTTCTGGGGGACGCGGTGAGGGACAAGCCATCTCCTGGGGAGGTGGTTTGGTAAATCCTGGGCTCTCTGTCTGCTGCCACCACGTTTGATGGACTGGGGAGAAGAGGTAGAGGTTTTCCTATGATGAGGAACCACCTTGTAGGGTTTGGTGCTTGGATCATGCCGTGCATGAATTAAAGACCAGGGGGCTCTCTGTGTGCTGGGGTGGCTGGAAGGATGAGTTCATCTTGGAAGTCTTGGCCAGAGCAAAGGAAATAAGAAAGATTTATTTGCAGCATCGGCTTTGATGTGCGGGGGAGCTCCAGGGAGCTTCAAGGACAGGGTTATGGAGCTCCTCCAACATCGGCGGGGAGGGAGCTGGTGATGCTGAGGGGTCTCACAGGGATGTGAAAAGGCGATAAAAAGGCAAAAAAAGTCCTCACTTGGCATCTAAAATTATACACTCTGAGTTGGCCACAGTCCAGAGCCATCAGCAAAGGAGGATTTGGGCTCGTCCACCCCAGGTGGTAACTGTGAGCTGGGGAGAGCCATCAGGGGTGCTCCACAAACCCCAGAAATCCCCCCAAATCCCCCCAAGAGCTCCTGCGAGGGGGTAAGGGCCGAGATACCCACAGCCCCCCTCTACTGCACAAGGGCCAGGGAGGCAGATGTTCCGTTCCCACTCCTGCAACATCCCTCCGGGTGCCTAAAAGCAATCTCAGGATCAGATCCTGGACCTGCAAGGGGTGACCCCGGGGAGCTGCTGACCTCCATGCAGCCTGACCCCTACAATAAAGATCTCAAACCTCTGGTTTGATTTGGGGTCCATTGTATGATCCAGCACCCAGACAAGGACCTCCCCAGGACACCTCAGCAGCCACGTCAGGGTCAACATGCAAAGTCCTTCCAGGGAAGCAAATGAAATTTGGTGGAAATGGTGCCATTAATGAATTTTGTCTTATAGTTTAAATAAATAGATGTCTCTTGCTGCTTGCCCTTTGCACCAGTGACTCAAAGTGACTTTCTTCCTTGTGGCTGCTGCACACATCCTCCCCCACCCTGTAAATGCTGCGTGGTTGATTTTGGCCAAGGAACAAGCCCTAAAAAGCATGCACAACTCTGTCTCACCGTGAATGATGACCTGACAGGAGTTTAAAGTGATTTTAGTAATACATTAAAATACATGAGGACTTTTCTTGGTGTGTTAAACCCGAGCTTTTGAAGTGCTGCAGTAGTTAGTCCCCATCAGTTTGCTCTAACTGCATGAAATGTGCTGGCTGGGGAGTGATGAGGAGATAAGTTTAAAAGGGTTATTTCACTTCAGATGTCAGTGAGTGGGGAAAAAAAGTCAATAAAAAGCTGCTAAAAAAACCATCTCTGGGTTTCCAAAATAGCTGCTACAAAGAGCCCCTCGCTGCTGGGGTACTTGTGTGTTTTCAGCCAAGCATGGGAATCAGACAGGAGGCTGGTGAGGAACCAGCCTGGTGGGAAAATGCTCGGGGATGCAGCTGGGGTGGAAGTGGGGTGAGGAGGTGAAGCCGCTCCTGTCCCCAGCAAGGCAGCGGTGCCGGGGCTGAGATGGCCCTCCTGCCTCTGTCCTCCCTCTCAGCAGCTCCGGGATGGTGTAGGAGATGGAGTTCTGCCTGTAATGGTGCAGAAGAGGGGTCAGGACCCCTTCTCCAGCCCCCTGGGCAAGCGGCACAGGCTGACACCTTTGCAAGGGTGCTCACTGGTGGCCCAAAGGTGCCAGACCCCTCATGGATGGGTGGCAGTCACCATCAGTGACAGGCTCTGTCTGTGCCCTGCCATGTCACCCACTTCAAAAATCACAGGAGAAAATAAGTCTTCTCAAATTCTCAGAGAGATGGGGATGAATCTCTTGAGCCAAGGAACCAGTGCCAGGACAAGAGGGAATGGCCTCAAGCTGCGCCAGGGCAGGGTCAGACTGGCTCTTAGGAAGGATTTCTTTGCAGAAGGGGTTGTTGGGCGTTGGAATGGGCTGCCCAGGGCAGGGGGGGAGTCCCCATCCCTGGAGGGGTTGAAGAGTCGGGTTGACCCAGCGCTGAGGGATCTGGTGGAGTTGGGAACGGTCAGGGTGAGGTTCATGGTTGGACTGGAGGAGCTTCAAGGGCTTTTCCAACTGAGATGATTCTGTGATTCTGTGCAATAAATTAAGCAGGGTTAAGGCTGCGATCTGCCCCTTGCTCACACTAGGACACTGTCCTACCAACCCTGGTATGGTTTAACCCTTCCTAATGTGCTCTTCAGGGAGCACAAGCCTTCCCAGAGGATAGAGGAATGAAGCTCCCCTTCCTCCTGGCAAAGCACACCCGCCCCAGACTCACTGTCCTTGTAGTCAGTCATCTTGAGAGTAGTTTTCTTCTCCCAATTTCTCTGGTAGCTTCTTGAAACCATGTCAAATTTGGCTGTGTGCAGCATCTCCTGTGGTTTGGAAGAATTACCCTGTTGGGTTTGCTTTGAACCAGACTGTGGTAACCTCCCATGGTGCTGTTCAGTTCTTCTGCAGGACAAGACAGTGGACAACCGACCACACCAACCCTCTACCCTGTCCCCCCCATTTTCTTTTCCAGGCTGATGGGCTCTAGCTTGCATGTCCATTTCTTGCACAGATGCCCTGTGGACCTCCAATGCTCCGATGCCTTTCCCTGAACCCTCTCCTGCTCCATCATCTCCTCCTGGAAGCAGGATGGTCACCCCACACACAGGCAGCAGGGAGGGCAACACCCCCACTGGCTCCCAGTACTGCCTGCTCTGCTCTCCACTCATTTCCTAATTATTCCTGTGGTCTGATTTGTTTTTTTGACCCCTGTCAGCCACCCACCCACTGTAAACCCATGGTCTGGCTGCTGGGTGGAACTGCTGGGCTGGAAGCCCCTGGGTGATTCAGCAGCATCTTCCTCAGACACCCTCCTGCAGCCTTGTTTTCATTACCCTTGATGATTTTGTGCCATCCACAGGCTCATCACCCCATCTGTGGCCACTGGTGACTATGCTGAAGTCCGTGTGCTCTTCCTCACCATTTCTCACCCCAGGTGACAAGGTCCTGGGTGATGTCCCCTCACAACAAGCAGAGCCCGGACCGGGGCAGAGCTGCCTTTCCACCCTCATGGGCAGAGGCCAAGTGGGGGCACTTTGCCTGCCAGACAGTCACCCCATCAAACCGAGCTAATCCCCTGCCTGTCCTCAATCTCTCAGCCCATTGATCGCCACAAATGGCAGGAGGAGCTGCGTGGTGGCCAGCTGCCCCCTCTCCTTAGAGGCCACAGACAAAGAGCATCCCTGCTACATGCGGGCAGGCCCCTTTGGCACACAGAGTCCGAGACAGCAACCAGCTCCCTCTCCTTTATTTTCCCATTGCTCCTCTTCCAACTGGAAAACCAGGTTTCCACCGAGGGCATCGCTTAGGCTCGGTACTCGAAAAAGCTGTCTCAGAGCTGTCTCTCCTGGGAGGTGACCCTCTTCCCTGAGGGGAAGGTCTGGTAGGTCCGCAGGTTCACCGGTGACACCCGCAGCAAATGCCAGCGGGTCTTGGCGCTGAGCGGTGTGCTGGGGAGGAGCAGAGCACCAAGAATGGTTACAGAAGTTCAGGAGGCAGCAGGTACAGGCAGGAGTTACAGAGGTGTAGGCAGGGCTCAGCCTTAGGGGTGTGGTCCGAGGGCACTGGGGCACCCACAGCACCCACTGAACTTGTTCAATCCGACCTTGCACTGGGCTGATGCAACCCGTGACCTCCAGGCAACAAATATTAATGCAGGAACAGCTCTGCATGTTGGCATCACCCAGACAGGTTCAGTCACATCTGCATGAGGAAGGACCCTGGGGATGGGGAAGTGTTTGAAGGGATAGAGGGAAGAAACAGATGACTTTCAAGGCCACCACCACTCATGCCCCTTTGGGGACATGTTGTCTGTCCCTCCAGGAGCTGGTCCAAGTCAAATAATTTCTGTGGGCATGTAAGGAACTGAAGGAATTAATGCCTCAAACATTCATCGACTTAGAAAATCTCAAGGACAAATTGTGGCCTTTGTGATTAGTCTAAGGAATGAATTATCTGCCCAGGGAAGTGCAGAGTGTATCAAAGGGTGCACGGCTAAGCTCCCTTGCAGTCATATTGCCAAATTCCTTAGATAAGCCTCAAAGGGAGGAGACGTAGACTGAGTAAAACCGTATGTTCGAGGTAAGGCCTACACTCTAATTTATGACTATAGCCTTGAAGGAGAGCTAAAAGATTGATAAGAAAGATAGAGAACCGACACCAGATGGAGCTAATGGAGCTAATGGCTCAAGAAACAAAAACTGAGGAAAAGGTAAAGGTCTGGGGGGGAAATCATGACCACTGATTCAACTGGACAAAAGGGTTAATGCACCCCATTCCCCCCCAGCACACACACTGAGCTCACACTCCACCTTTTCCCCATCTCTCATGCAAATGAGTTCGTGGAATACCTGTCTCTCTTGTCTAGTATGCAAATCAGCTGATAAGATAAACTTAAAAGTTGACAGAAAACGTTGTTGGTGTGTGCCCCCCACCCAGGATTACCGGACCCGAGACAACGCTGGATCCTTGGGTGGTGATTCAGGTTTCTTTGACTCTCTTTTTCTCTTTTCTTTCTCCTTTCCTTTCCTTTCCTTTCCTTTCCTTTCCTTTCCTTTCCTTTCCTTTCCTTTCCTTTCCTTTCCTTTCCTTTCCTTTCCTTTCCTTTCCTTTCCTTTCCTTTCCTTTCCTTTCCTTTCCTTTCCTTTCCTTTCCTTTCCTTTCCTTTCCTTTCCTTTCTCCTTTCCTTTCCTTTCCTTTCCTTTCCTTTCCTTTCCTTTCCTTTCCTTTCCTTTCCTTTCCTTTCCTTTCCTTTCCTTTCCTTTCCTTTCCTTTCCTTTCCTTTCCTTTCCTTTCCTTTCCTTTCCTTTCCTTTCCTTTCCTTTCCTTTCCTTTCCTTTCCTTTCCTTTCGATTTATAAAAGACCACATCGCTTACTATCCTTTTCCAAGTTTAAGTTGTTTCTACGGCAAGTAAAACATTTTAACTGGTCGTTTGGTGTCATTTCACCTTAATTTAACCCGAGGGGATCACAGAACCGTTATGACTCTCTGGGCTCCCAGTCCGGGTCGGGTTGTGACAGGTCAGGGAGCAGCGAGGTCCTCAGCAACAAGGAGCAGAGGTACGTAGCAGCCAGTCAGGGTCAGGATCAGGTCTGGAGATGGTGGTCAGGGTCAGGCAGAGCCCAAGGGGCACCCAACAGTGAGGTAGGTCTGAGATCAAGCCCAGATCCAGGTCCAGGTTGGAGTGGAGGAGGTCCAAGACCAGGCCCAGAGCCAGCTGTGGCACAGCTGCAAATGGGGGCTGGTGGTAAATCTGTGGCTTAAAAACCTCCCAAAGGAAAGGAGGTGCCAGCCATCACCTCCAGCTTTGCTCACAACAGCTCTTATCAGCACCAGGACTGACCTTGGCCTCTGCCAGCTAAACTCCTGGAAGGGGGATGCACTCATGGGCCCAACAGCATCTGTCTTACTTCATCCACTTCCATTCATCGTTCTCATCCCACATATTTCTCTGCCTTGCCACAAGACGGGGCCTGGGTGAAGGACAGCCTCCCCCACTCCTGTTTGTTTTGTCTGGGCAGTGAAGGGTTGATAAGAAAGAATTAGCCAGCCTAGGTAGCCACAGCACACAGCCAGGATGAAGCGCTCCATGCCCGTTGATTAACCTCTCATTCAAGCAGCTTCTCTGAGCTCCACACCCAAAAATATGCAGATTCAGGGACTTCTAGGGCTGGTTGTAGCCAACCTTGACACTCACAGCCCCACCATGACTTCCCATCTTGCAGCAAGGAGGGTCCAGCTGCCTCCTGGGCTGTGCAAGAAGGAGAGTGGCCAGTGAGGCAGAGGCAGCATCCAGCCCCCCTGGTTGGTGTCTGCAGTGCTGTGGCCGGTCTGAGGTCCCTGTGCAAGGAAGTCACAGACATACAGCAGCAAGGGCCACCGAGATGGGCTGGGGAACATGACGTGGGCCGCACCTGGGGTACTGGATCCAGCACAGGAAAGACACAGACCTGCTCGAGCGGGGCCAGAGGAGGCCACGAAGATGCTCGGGGGGCTGGAGCACCCCCCTGTGAGGACAGGCTGAGAGAGTTGGGGGGTTCAGCTGGAGAGGAGAAGGCTCCGGGGAGACCTTAGAGCGGCCTCCCAGGACTGAAAGGGGCTACAGGAAAGGGGGGAGGGACTCTTGATCAGGGGGGAGGGATAGGATGAGGGGGAACGGTTTTAAACTGAAAGAGGGGAGGTCTAGGTTAGATCTAAGGAAGAAATTCTTCCCTGTGAGGGTGGTGAGGCCCTGGCACAGGTTGCCCAGAGAAGCTGTGGCTGCCCCCTCCCTGGAAGGGTTCAAGGCCAGGTTGGACGGGGCTTTGGGCAAACTGGGCTAGTGGAAGGTGGCCCTGCCCGGGGCAGGGGGTGGGACTGGATGGGCTTTAAGGTCCCTTCCAGCCCAAACCATCCTGTGATTCGATGTGCAAGGAGAGGCAGAGAGCTGGGTTGTTCAGCCTCGAGAGGAGAAGGCAAAGGGGGATCTTATTTTTGTCTACAGCTATCTAAGGGCAAAGAGAGGATCTAGAGGATGTAGAGACGTAGGAGGCTGGAGGATGCACCTTGAATTTCGAGGTGCACGGTGATAGGAGTGGCGATGGGCACAAGTTACAACATAGGCAGATCCAGCCAGGTATAAGGAAAATATATGAAGATACTTTATCTGAAGCCCTGGAGGGTTTTTTTTTTTCTGGATTTTACACTCCTGATGAGCCACAGGAATAAAGCACTAGAGGGCACCCACGTATTTCTGCTGGCGGCTGGCTCCGGCTGCCTCCCACCGCAGCTCAGCTCCCGGTCCTGCCCTGGCAGCTCTGTGGGTGCCTTTTCAGCCCATGCCAGGTCCAGTGTAATCATCGCAGGAGGCCAGTGCTGTGCTCAGAGCTCAAGGCAAGAGGGAATTTTGGATGCCAGCTCTAACTCATGTCGGTTGAGAGGAACAGACTCCTCTGACAGCTCCTCTGGTCCTTGGAGGGTTGAGCAGGGCGGTGGGGGCTGTCAGTACCGTGGGTGTCCATCCAAAAGGGTGGTGGGACACGGTGCCAGGCTGTGCCACGGAGCATGTCGGCCACACACAGCCCACGGCTGTGAAGTTCAGCCCTCTCAGATGAGTTTACACAGTGGGGTGATGCAAAGTCTCTCCAGCGGAGTTTAGCTTCACTGTTCCCTGAATTTGGGCTGTGGTCTGTGCTACTCCATGTTTTACTTTCCCTTTATTCTTGCTAAAAATGATTTATGGCTGTTTCTTTCTATTTGCTATTGTGCTTTCAGTGCTGGGGAGAAATATCCAGCTATCCAATCCATGTTTTAGCAGTGCTACGTCTACTTCTGTCCACCTTCATGCTCCAGAGATGCTGACAAGCTCCCTCACACGGTCCCTCTGCAGCATCTGCCCTGACATCCCCAGGAGAAGCTCCCCAGTGCCTCTCTCAGCGCGATGTTTTGGGGCTGCTCAACCCCTCTGCGTGCCAGCACGGTGCTGGGGGGGCTCAGATGTGACAAGTGAGGAGCTTGAACGGATCCTTCAAGCAACACTTCAGCATTTGCACTTCAGCATCTGCACCCCAGGCTGCATGCATGGGGCTCTGCAGTGTTTAAGTGCACATATTCCCCTTGCTGCAGGACTGCCATGTGCAGATCGGTAGCAAAGATGGTGGAGGAGAAAACAAAGACTGATGGTTTATATCTAACATAACCACAGCATCATCTGTCCTGGTTTGCAGCTCTGCCTGGGGATATGCTGGACCCCCTATTTTGGTGAGATGTCTGTGAGTATGAGCTGTTCTGACAGCAGCAGTTTCGGGAGATCTCTAAGGTCTCAGGGATCCTGCTGTGGTTGTTTGTGTTGAAATTGTGAAGCTGTGCTGTCGGGTATGGCAAGGGATACAGCAAACAAAACCCACCCATGAGAGGCACCGAGGGCTGGATGAGAACCAACAACTACGTGCTGCCCCCAGGATGGCTGCTCCACCTTTCTGACCCTCTGCTCCATCAGGGCAACAGGTCCAGGGAGGATGAGGAATACCCACGAGCTTCACTCATCGATGTCTTTTTTTCTTGAATGACTGTTTGAGCCATAGCAAAAAGGGGATTTTTGCCTTTCAGTTTTTACGACCTCCTCCCCTCTCCAGGACCCTGCATTGTGGAGGTACCTGGTGAGCAGAGGACTGGGTCCACCAGCTCCCTCCGAGGAGCCCCAGCACTGCCCATGCCCAGCCCAGCCTGGCCCTGGGGACGCAGGAGGTAGCTATGAGCCAGGGTTGGGGTTGCCCCATCAGTTCATGGCCATGGTGACTTGGAGACCTGTTTGTGATGGCTTGGGTGGCCAGTGGGCAACCTGGAGGTGGCAGCTGGACCTTTGGCCAGCTCACATGATTGGTTGCTAAAGTCATGCCTTTTCCAGCAGCCACTTTGGTATATAATATTGAAGTAGAACTGTTGTAGCCTGTAGCTCTCCTCTGCCACACTGGAAAAGGTCCCAGGGAGCAGCAGACGCTGCGGGGAGTCCCACAGCAATGAGGAAGGGAGGAGACAGCCACAGAGCCCCCAGGATGCTGCTCCAGTTTTTGCCAGGGCTTTGAAATAAATAAACATCCAGGATTTCAAACACACAGCCAGGAGGATGCTTGCTTTTAAAAAAAGCCCCTGGGATTTCTGAGTTGGGAAAAATCCTCAAAGCCTGACATGCTGCCCACTGATTCTTTCCTTTCAGATTCATGTAGTTTCTTCTTCTCTCATTTTTCTGAGGACAGAATGTTTGGGTGAAGAAGAGAAGGAGGATCAGGTGTGGGGCTGACCCTCCCCCAGACCTCTCCAGTTTCATCCCACTAGTCCAAGCCCTGGGAATTGGGTGCCACCATGTCCTAGGGCCTGTCTGCCGGGACATCTCTACTCACAGGTCAAATGGATGAGGAAATCTCTCCTTTTCCTTTGAGGGCAGCACAAAGTAGGGAATGAGGTGCAGTGTCCCACTCTTGTCCTGGTAAAACTCACGGTGCTGCTGGCTCAGCTGCAGACAAAGATAAATGTCCAGGTGTTTTGGCTGAGTTCAGGCTTGTTTTGGTTTTGTGACCACCTGAAACCACTTAAAATCAATTTTGGCTGCTGAGGCAGCATCCCTGCCTGCTGCCTGTGCATGGATTTCAGGCAGCGAGCCTCGTTGTGTGCAGGCAGCAGAGGAGGGGTCAGCTGCCTGTAGCCACCCAGGATCCCCCCATGATCCCCTGTGTTCTCACCTGGTAAAACCTGCCCAGCTCCTGGGATCGGGCACCGTCCAGGCTGAAGTGGGTGGGCAGTGGGGTGCGTGGCCACAGGTCCTGGCATGCGGGCACGGTCTGGGGACCCTGGGGGTAGCTCATGGTGGTGTTCCCACAGGTGTTTCTGAAGGAAAACACTGGGTTTGGGATGTGCCTTCAACACCTGCATGGGAAATGTTGTCGGGAAGGGCTATGCTGGGGCTTTCCAGGAGGAGGGAGCTCCCTTCCCCTTCACAGCTCTGCAAAACACCCATGGGGGCCAGCACCTGCCTCTCTGGGTTTAAAGAATCCCACTTTAGCAAAAAAAACCACATTTGATGTACAGCCTGCATTTGAGGATAAACTCAAGGGATTCTGGTGGTGGAGGGAACGACACCGTCGTGACCCAGGACACGTTCAGTTTTCATTTTTCTTTTTAAGCAGCTTTCCTTGCATTTTAGAGGCACCCCAGGCAGAGAGCTGCTGCTGGCAGAGCAGGGTCCCCCCCCACCCCGGCTGGCACCTGAGGAGTGGGAAAGGGGAGCAGCTGGTCCTTCTCCTGGCAGAAAACCAGCAGGAAGAGGGAGAATGAAGAGGACCCCCAGCACCCAGGAAAGGTCAGTGTGAATTCCTGGTGGCCTCACCTCCCAGGTTTCAGGATGAGGATGTGATGCCAAACTCAACTCATTCCCACCAGGCTGGATGGGGAGATGCTGCAGAGCATCTCAGGGGACCAGTCCTCTGCTGGGATGGATCCAGATGCTGCCTCCCATAAAACAACCAGGAGCCTCTCCCAGTCAGGGAAGAGCCCCGCAGATGTCCCCTTTCCAAAACACGGGGCAGGGAATTCATCAGGACACGGCCGCTGGCTGGCCCTGAGAGCAGGGGAGGGCTGTACAGACTCGTTTCTACCACTCCATCTGCCCCACAAAGACATTATTTGGATCTTCCCTTAGCTCCTTGCACCCTCAGAGCTGAAAATCCAGTTATCACTAATAATGAGTAGGAAAAAATAAACTGCATTCCCCCCTTCAGCCACCCCAGAGAGCTCATAGGACTCCCTGTGTGCTCCCAAAGAGTGGAAATATGTCATTATTCTCCCTCCACCTTCTCAGCAACTGGTTTTCCTGCAAAGCCCGGTGTGCCCAGACACTGCAGCGTCGGTGGAAACCGCTTCTTTTCGCCAAGCAAACTCACCCAAGGCATATTGGAGTTAATTTTGCTGCAGTCTGAGCTGCTTTGCCTAGAACCTGACACCAGCATTTCAGCTGGTGCAGGAGACCTTGGCTCTGAGCGCAGAGCTGTATCATTCTGCAAAAGCCAGGAGAAAAGGAATATCTTAGGGAAAAAGAAAGAAATACAGCCCTTTCGCCTTGCTGCCAGGGCAGAGAAAGCAGAGCTGTTGAAGAAAGGAGACAACTGAAGGTGAAAATCAACAATGAACTATTTAGCGCATCCCCTGGTCAATGAGACCCTGGGACTCGCTGAGCTCTGTGCCCCCCTCCTCAGAGATGCTGCAGAGGTTGTTTTTCAAATTCATGTGGATAAAACCACTGTCCTGCTGCCTGTCCCCACAGGGACTGGGCTCGGTGGCCCCCGCAGCCCCTGTGCTGAGCCCAGGCCCTGCCCAGTCCTGCTGCAGGACAGCACTAACCCCCAGCAGACACCCCAGGTATGAGCACAAGTTCATTTGTATGCCAGACAGCAAGATCCTGATTAACATTCTGGGGTAAATACAGCACAAAAAAACCATCTTTCCCAGGAAAGTGCATTATATGTGAGTTTTTTCTGGCTGGCCCTGCCCAATTCCAATTGTGTAGCTTGAACATACAGGACAAGAGAGCCGTGCCGGCCCGTTCCCTCTGGTTTAACAGCCAAATAATGAGCATTTCTGTGGTCTGAGCCTCTTGATGTGCAGCTGCTGACACTGCCCTGTGATGCTGTTCACCTCTACTGGTATCAACCAGATCCAAAGCGAAGCAGTAAATAAAACTATTTGATATGCAAGTACCCTGTTGCTTGCCACTCTCCACTGTGCTGGGAGTATTTGTGTGAACAGGTACAGGCAGTAAAAAATGTGGCATGTGATTTAAATGTGCAAGCACCCATGGAGCCAGAAAGGTCCCTGGGCTGCAGAAGAGGATGGAAGAGGAAAAGTGAGAGATTTGGCAGCAAAGCTGCTTTGGGGTTGAAGTGGTGAGATGTTGACTGGGAGCGGGGTGTCAACCAGAGCGCTGGATGGCTGAAAACGGTGCTCTAAAAAGGCCAGAGAAAAAACTATATATACATATATATATATTTAAAAAAAAATAAATATATATCTTCTACAAATATAACTCTGTCTGTAAGGGAGAAATGGACTCCAGCAGCTCGGAGAGCAGCAGCGAGAGGGATGGATGCATTAAACTGCAACAGGGGAGGTTCAGACTGGACATGAGGAGAAAATTTTCCCAGCAAGAGTGGTCAGAGAGTGGAATAGGCTGCCCAGGGAGGGGGTGGAGTCCCCATCCCTGGGTGTGTTTAAGGGCCGTTTGGATGAGCTGTTGGGGGATGTGGTGTAGGGGAGAACTTTGTAGAGTCGGGCTGAGGGTTGGACTCGATGATCCCGAGGGGCTTTTCCAACCTGAATGATTCTGGGATTCTGTGATGCCAGACACACACATAACCCGCCCAGCAAGGAGCCCTCCTGGGTGCAGGGGACAGGAAGCCTTGGCACTCGGGCTGGCTTGATACCAGGGAAAGCTGCCAGGGACAGGCACTGCCCACGAGGGCAAGGGCTGCCTGGGGCAAGGGCATCCCCCGGCAGTTTGGACCAGCCCTGGCTGCAGCAGGAGTCTTGGCTTATGCAAAACAAAAGGAGATATGAAAGAAAACAAGAGAAGGAGGGAGAAAATATGTGATGAAGATGGGAAGGGGCTGGGCAAGCTGCCTCACCTGGGAGGGCAGCGGGAGGACGAGCTGAAACTCGTTGCGACTCGCTTGGGAAGAGACATTTGGGATCTATCGGGGAGAGGAAAAGCCCCCCAAGTCCTTCCAGCAGCAGGGGGTGTTTTAGCAGGGTGCACTTGAGAAGCCTGCCTCGCTCAAAGGCTGCATGCATTATTCACCGCCCTCGTGCGATATGCATGAGGAGGTGAGAAAATCCGCCGCTCTGTCCCTCTGCAACCACCGATAAAGAAGACAACCCCTGACCCGTGTAAAACATCCCGAGGAAACATGAAGACGTGGGGTTGCAAGGGCAGAGCCGTTGGGAGATGGAGTCCCTGCGGTGCCTGGCTCTTCCAGCCAGTCTTAAATGTAGTCTTATAATTGGAAGGGCGGGGGGGGGGAGGGGGGGGGGGCATGGGGCAGGGTGCAGGATCTGTGAAGGGTGGAGAGTTTTGGGGTGGGATTCAGGACCTGTGAAGGGTCCATAGGCAATGTGCAGGACCCATGAAGGGTGCAGGGGTTTTTGGGGGGGTTGCAGGGTCTGTGAAGAGTGCATGGGGCAGCGTGCAGGACCTATGAAGGGTGCAGGGTACAGGGTGCAGGATCCGTGAAGGGTGAGCGGCTTTTGGGGCGGGGTGCAGGACCCATGAAGGGTGCAGAGTCCATAGGGCAGGGTGGGGGGCCCTGGGGTACAGGTCTGGCTGTGCTCAGCCCCTACCTGTGTCCGGGCTGTGGAGGGTCCCTGTGCTGCAACTGCCCCCAGAGCTGTCCTGTTTGCTTCTGCCTCGCCCAACTGGGTCACAAACACTATCACCGGGCAATGGTGGGAGCCCAGCACCACCCCGGCACCCCTTGCACCCCCCAACATCCACTCTTGAACATCCTCTACACCCACCCCAGCACCCTCTGCCTGCACCCACCCTGGCACCATCACCTGCACCCCTCCTTGACAACCTCTGCACCCCCCACCCTTGACCCACCTGCTGCGGGGGATACAGAATTGTCCCCAGATTTGCATTTTTAGACTTTTTGTTTTTTTTTTTTTTTTCCCCCAGCTCCTTGTGTAAGGGGAATAGTGGGCTCTGTTCCTGCCCCAGGAGGGCAGCTAGGGACCTGTCCTGGAAAGCTTTTGGGAAGGGTCAGTTGCTTCTAAAAAAAAACAACGTAAAAAAAAAAATAATTGCACACACAGATCTGCATGTTCTATTAAAATAATCCTTCTAAAATGATCTTGCTTGTAAAGAGCACTGGGAGGTGCAGGAATTGGAGGGTCTGTTCTTGATTTGCATCTAAGCTCTGAGATATTTGAAATAAATTTTTAAAAAAATAGAAGAAAAAAAAAATGAAAAGGAAAGAAAATAGAAATCCAGGGGCTTTTGATAGCCACCCCATGCTAGGATATTACAGTGCCAGCTCTGGGGAAGGTCTCCCAGACACCTTCTCTCCTGGTTGGGTTGTGCAGCTGAGGTGGGTGTTGGTCTCAGTGGATTGTGCAGCCTCAAGTTTCAACATTTCCAAGAGCCTCGTGACATTGAGTTCCTGGAGAATGGATCTGCTGTGGAGTCGATGGGATGTTCCTGGGTCGAGCTGAGCATCCCCCTGAGCGGGACCCTGTGGCTCAGTGGCTGAGCTGGCCTGGCTCCTGCTGCCGTCTTCTCTAGTTCCCAGTGAGATGTGGATTCAGCCACCGTGGGACTGGGGAGAAACTGGGAGGGGTGGGATCCATCGCATGAGAATTTGCTGCAGGCATGGTAGACCCCACGCAGAAACCCACCGTGTGTCCTCTCTGCAGGGTGGACAGTTGAGGGAAGCTCGGTTTGCTAATTGAGCTGAATTCAGGAAAACGGGAAAACCTCTGTAACAGAATTTAAAATAATAATAATAATAAAATTCCACTCATTGAGAGCTGCTGCATTGCTACAGCTGCTGAGTAGCAAGTACAGCTCTGGCATTGAAGGAGTGAGAAGGTTGTCTGGCTCACTGCGGGCTTGCGATCCGGCATCTGCACGGCTTTCCAACCCGTCTCGGGGGATACAATGGGGAGATGAGAAAGTAAATGGAAAACGATGCAAAAGGCCAAATGGATTTACCAAAAGTCAGTCCTGCTAGACAGACTAGATCACTTTCTTTGAAAACTGCTGATCTTCCAGCTGGGAAAGGGAGCTGGACAGAAGGAGCGAGAAGATAACCGTGACCAGGGTGAGGCTGCAAATAGCCAAACGCTCCTGGCCACGGGACCCGTGTAGGTCAGCAATGGCTTTCCAACAGCGGTCACAGAGGCAGAAACCTCTCAGGCTTTTAATGGAGCTTGTTTTTGGGAGGAGCATTGTGCCAGGGTGCTGGAGGGGCTGTCGCAGAGCTGCTGAAGGTTTGGGTTCCCCAACGTTGCTTTTATCTACCTGGAAATGATGCTTTTGGATGGGCTGCCAGGGAGCACTAGTTAGGGTATCTCCTCTGCAGGTCCGAGGACTAGAACAGAGCCTGGGATTCTCCTTGCACACACAGACCAGCTCAGCCCTGCCAGGAAACCCCAGGCAGAAGTTCCAGCTTCTCTGGAAATGAGTGAGGGTCTTGTCATGGCTCCAGTGGGAAGACATCACTCCAGGAAACAGCCTCAAACTGCTCGAGGGGAGGTTTGGATTGGATATTAGGAAAAATTTCTTCCCCAAAAGGGTTGTCAAGCGTTGGAACAGGCTGCCCAGGGCAGTGGGGGAGTCACCTTTCCTGGATGTGTTTAACAGACGTGTAGACGTGGCACTTAGGGACAGGGTTTAGTGGTGGGCTTGGCAGTGTGAGGTTAACGGTTGGACTCGATGATCTTAAAGGTCTTTTCCAACCTAAATGATTCTACAATTCTGTGACAGCAGCACCTACAGTTACTAAGGGTGCAGAGCTCACGCCTGTTCCCTGCACGGCTGCACCAGGGTAGGACACTCAGTCCAGAAGCTCTCATGAGGACACCTTGCAAGAACTGATTTACACAGGAAAATTTACTGATTTGCCTCAGATTTGGCATTCCTGCTTTCTTAGCAAGCCCTGTTACTTGCTCACACTCCTGCTTATGTGCAAAAACTGCCTCCACAGCATTTTCCCCCTTTTTTTCAGAGACCGATACACACATACAGAGCCGCCCACTGCAGCACTCAAAATTATAGATGATGCTGTGAGGCAGCTTTGTGCCAGAAAGACTCACTCATGACAGTTGCATCCCTGAAATTCTTTAAAATGAAAGAGACTCGACCTCAGGGGGGGACGATGGCAGGTGGAGAGAGACTTGCAGTGGCAGAGCCAAGCTCGGGAAGATCTGGGAATCTGAAAGATGGAGTCTGTGAGTGGAGGGATGAAAGACAGCAGGGGACAAGGGATGCTCCCAGCCCTTTTTCTGCTCATTCCTTGGCCCCGGTTACAGCAGTCATGAGTAAATCTCTTGGATGCTCTCCAGGACACAGCCACTGCTCCATGGGGCAGTTCATCAGTGGGGGCTTCACTTCCCTCTGGGTGGGGCTAAATTAGTGTGACTGCTCTCCAGGGAGCTGTGGTGTAAGTGATACTTGTGAAGCACTTGACAGCTCCCCAGGAAAAGGGCTGGAGAAGCTCCAGAAAGGTGCTTTGGTTGGGATATTTGCCCTCCATGAGGGTCTCCCTGTTACTCACCCTCCAAGGGTCTAGCTCAGTTCTTGCTGTTGGGGCAAAGGGACTGCACGAGGAAGAGTGGGGCCAAAAAAAAGTGAATCCAGTGGGAAATGAAGAAATGCACATTGCTGTCCCTCAGGGCAAGGAGGCTCTGGCACCCAGACTTACTCTGAGAAACATCTGCATTGCAGGAGAAAGGTCTTTTCTGCTCATTTTTGTCATGCCTCCAGCAACAGCCCCTTTGCTGCCCGGCCAGGGCTCCCCTCTGGGCCAACGCTGATGGAAAAGCTCGTTCAGTTGCTGCTCCTGTCCTGCAGGATTCGGGACTTCAGCTGCCGATGGGAGAGAGGACCAGCGCAGCCACCGGTGACCTCGGCACAGTGGACCCAGCCTGGGAATCTGCAGAGCTGAGCGCTGCAGGCTTGGAACAAGTAAATAAGGCAGCCCGGAGGAAAGGGCAGATGATACTTCTCTCAGCAAAATCACCCAGTGGAAAATGAAACCTCGCGCAGAGCCGCTGCATGTGCCGGCTCCAGAGCTCTCTGATAAGGATATTTTCCACATCGGAAAGGAGCCCATCAGCCAGAGCTGCAGGACTGGGCTCTGCTTCCCCTCCACCCGCTGCTGCACTGCCCTGCCAGCACCGCTGCCCTGCCAACACGGTGTCCCCAAAACACACTGTCCCCCAGCACACTGTCCCCAAAGCCTGCTGAACCCAAAGCACGCTGTCCCCAAAGCTCATTGTCCCTAAAGCACGCTGTCCCCAAATCACATTGTCCCCAAAGCATGTTGTTCCCAAATCACACTGTCCCCAAAGCACACTGTCCTCAAATCACATTGTCCCCAAAGGATGCTGTCCCCAAAGCACACTGTCCCCAAAGCTCACTGTCCCCAAATCATGCTGTCCCTAAATCACACTGTCCCCAAATCACACTGTCCCCAAAGCTGATTGTCCCCAAAGCACGCTGTCCCCTAAGCACGCTGTCCCGAAAGCTCATTGTCCCTAAAGCACGCTGTCCCCAAAGGATGTTGTCCTCAAATCACATTGTCCCCAGATCATGTTTTCCCCAAAGCTCACTGTCCCTAAAGCACACTGTCCCCAAAACATGCTGTCCCCAAACAATGCTGTCCCCAAATCACATTGTCCCCAAATCACACTGTCCCCAAATCATGCTGTCCCCAAAGAATGTTTTCCCTAAAGCTCACTGTCCCCAAATCACACTGTTCCCAAATCACACTGTCTCCAAAGCTCATTGTCCCTAAATCCCACTGCCCCCAGTCATGCTGTCCCCAGAGCACACCTGGAAGGAAACTGGCCTTCTTCAGGCCGTGTCACCGCAGCCTGGATCCGCTCGGGCCACGGGGCTCCTGGGGATTTGACGCAGCAGCCTGGCTGGCACGAGAAGAGAAACATAACACAGGAAAATATACAGCTCTGCGTACGCACACGGGCACTTACACAATCTATTATCATCCCCCGCCAGCATTTAAACATCCCTCAGAGCCCATCCCAGAGATTCCCGTTGATGAAAGGGGTCAAAATTAGTCCCCACGGGCGATGCATTTGTCCGACTCTCAGTCAACACAAAAAAACGGGAGAAGAAAAACACAACTTTCTGTAATTGATATAAAGGATTTTAGTGCTTTGACAAATGGGGAGGCTGATATGATTTTTCCAAGCGTGGGAAGAGAAGAGCTGGAAAAAAAATAGAAAAAAAGAGTTAAGAAGAGAAAATTTCATTAATTTTGGATTTAATGTTCTGTAGAATCATCACAAGACTATTGCTTCAGCGTGTGCAATTGGATTTATTTTAATGGGATACTGGTGCTGTGGGGGGTGCACGCAGAGGGACTACTTAAGGCCTGATTCTGCCGTGGCAAGAAGTCCTTTCCTTCTTGCCTTTGGTGTAAACCCATAGTAAATAAGCGGAATCATCAGTGATTCAGAGGTGGGTGTGTGATTTTATTCACACGGAGCGATGTGAAAATTGCAGAGACATTGTGAAAAACTGAAATTAATGTTTATGAAGGGCATTTTCTCATCCTGCTCTGTTAATCACAGCAGGCCTCTTTAGCTCTCAAGCTGGAGAGAACATTTTTAACCCACCGTACCTTGACAGCCCTCGTGTTTTGTTGACTTGGCTGCAGTTGGGTTCCTATGTTCATCTTCATTATCCAATTTTCAGGTATAATGGGTTGATCTTCCACCATCCAGGAGAACATTGAGCTCTAGAGGTCTCCTTGGCTATGACCAGAGAAATTTGGCTGGGTTGTGGTGTCCTAAGAGGATGTTTACATCCCGGAGCTGAAGGGCAGTAGTTTCTTGCACTGCTTTCGGCCCCCACAGTCACCAGATCACAACCAGATTTAACACACCGTATCAAAGACCCATGTGTACATCATCTTCTGCCTTGACTTCTTCTTTCTTGCTTTGCTGCGTCTCTTTATTTAAGTTTGGGAGTAAAACTGTGGGTTACCACTCCCCCAGAGCCCTCCACCTGTGCTTCTACAGTAGGAACAGTTAAATCATGTCTGGGATTTCATATAAAATAAGATCAGGGAGAAAGAAGTCACGATCCTTATCAGATCCTTCGGGCTGGTGTTTTCACAGTGGCCATCAAGCATCACTCACCAAACCACAGGTCACAGCTCTAAGTGACCCATCCTCCTGCCGCTTGCAATGAGTATCTTTAGTCAACACCCCTTACACTGGATTTTTTTACTTAGTTATCTACTTTATGATATTGAGTAAGAGGTTTAAAATTAACTGTAGGATGCAGAAGGTGTTTTCTGTGGTACTTGTGCTTCTGGGGCAACACGGGTTGCTTTGAAGGCACCTCTTAGAAACGCTGGTGTAATTTGCTCTCGACCCAAGTGAATTTGAGAAGCGGAGCTGGGGGAGATGGAGGTGAGGACATGTTCTGCTGGATCACCTGAAAAGATGAGCAGTATTTGACCGAGGGGCTTCACCTGGCTGTTATGTCCCACCGGAGCTGCTCGGTGACAAGGGGCAGAGCAGCACTCGGGTTGACATTCGTCCAGCTGCACAGCAGGGGAGAGCCAAGCACCTGAAACAGGTCAAGATAAGTTAAAATATGTTGCAAACCCCATGAGAGCTCCTCCAAACAATCATGATAAACGCCAGGAAAATCCTCATTGCTCCTAAACTCCTGGTTTTTAGCCAGAGTGAAGGCAGAAGGGTGAAAGGGGTTGCAAAAGCAGCACCAGCCTGGGTGGCTCAGCTGAGAAAGACCAACTAGGGATGAAAAATGCTGGTTTAGCAGGACCAGACATACTGGACCACCTCCGGCTCATGCCTGGCCTCATCTCCCGAGCTCTTGCTCAGGCCCAAACTCTTGTTCTCATGATGTGGACATGCTTGGGCAGGGCTGCACCTTCCCCTCCCAATATTATCCCAAACCTGCCTTTTCCTGAGCTCTCAGCAACAGTCGGCTGCCCTCATCGCCACCTCCTCCCTCGTGCTACGGCACCCTCACACCTGGGCCACGCTGCCAGGAGATAATTATCAACCTAACGAGAAACAGCACACACCAGTAACCCCCCAAGTTTCTTCACAATGACCTTTTCCACTGGCAGGAGGAGCCCAGACTCTCTTACAGAACCTGAGGTGGTGGATGGAAATAGATGTCTTATTCCCAGTGTTTTATTATTTGTTTGTGAAGGTTTCACTCTCACTTCTCTCTCTTGGATGATGCTGAAGTTCTCCTGGGTTCACACTTCACCACAGGTGGATTGAGGGTCGTTTGGATGAGCTGTTGGGGGATGTGGTGTAGGGGAGAACTTTGTAGAGTCGGGCTGAGGGTTGGACTCGATGATCCCGAGGGGCTTTTCCAACCTGAATGATTCTGTGATTCTATGATTTTTCCTGGAAGTGCCCAAGAAGGAAAGGAAGATGTGTGAGGCTCGAAGACCCTTGTCTCCAAGCTCTTCCTTTTCCCAAACCCATGTGTTAATCATCTTCCTTAAAATAAAGGACAAGTTTATTTGGGCCTCGTGTTTAGTTGCAAGCCTACAGGCAAGACCTGCTCCTAATTGAGCTCAGAATTCTGGATGGTAAAGCTGTCACTTATGTCTGGAAAAGCCACTTAATTCTGTTGAGGGTCAGCCTAGAAGATGGCAAATGTGGATGTGCCCTCTCTGGAAGTGTCCAAGGGCAGGTGGGGGGGGAAAGGGGAAAGGGGAGAGGGGAGAGGGGAGAGGGGAGGGAGGAGAGGGGAGGGGAGGAGAGGGGAGGGGAGGGGGCGGTGTCGCTGCTGAATAATTCCGCGCTGGGCGGAACACACACACACACACACACACTCTCTCACTCTCACTGCCCGCTCTCCTCCGCTCCCCGCGCATCGTACCGCGCCCCGCACCATGGCTCTGCTGCTCCAGCTCCGCACCGTCTCCGGCCTCCGCGGCAAAGCCGATCGCATCGCCAAAGCGTCTTTCCGAGGTAAGCGGGGAGGGGGTGCGGGGGGGGAACCGGGGATGGGCTGCTCCCTGCCCGCCGCCGCCACCCCCTGCCTCAGTTTCCCCACCGTGCTTGGGTTGGGAAGGGTTGGGGATGCGAGGCTGCCGGCTTTAAGGGTTGCCCATCCCTCCCTGTGTGGGGCATGAGCCCCCCCCCCCCCCCCCCCCCCCCGATTCGAGCGGCTCTCCTGGGGTCCCCTCTGCCTGCCTGCACCCCGCCTGGGACCCTTCCGCTTCCCCCCCCACCCCCGTTACCTCCCCCCCGGGCAGCCCCTGGGGAGGGGGACTCATCCCAGGGAAAGTGGGTGAGGTCCTGGGGTGACAAACCCACCCCGGGGGCGGGTTGGGGTCCTGCCGGAGGGTCAAGGGTTTGGTCACAAAGAAGGCGTCACGGGAAGGGCCAGGAGGAGAATTTCCTTGTGCCGGGACGCGGCGTGTGCCTGAATTTCTTCTAAGGATGCTGCAGCTTTGGTTTCCCTGCCCGGATCCGCGCCAGCTCCAAAGCTTTCCAAGGGAAGCTGCAACAGGAGCAAAAACTCTCCGGGGAGGGGAGGGGGGGGCGTCCCCTCAGTAGCACCCAAACCTTGGGGGAGGCTCGGTGTGAGCCGGTGTTTCCGGGAGCCCCCGGGCAGGCAGAGGCAGGGTGGGATGGTTTGGCAGCTCCGGGAGTCAGGAATTAGCAACCCCCTTCTCTCGGCAGACGCGCCGTGGGGCGGGGGGGGGGATTTTCATCACCTCCCACCTGGGCCAACCAACGCTGCCTGAAAGGGCCTCCCCTGCACTGTCCTAACGACCGTAGTGTCATTAAAAAGGCCTAATTAGCCCCTTATTTCCCTGTCCCGGCTGCCCAGCATCAGCGCAGGGAAGTTAAATAATCTCTGTGGGAACCGCTCTTGTACCCCCGGGTGATGATGAGGCCTGGAGTGGTCCCAGCCCTAAACCACCCTCGGTGAACCCCCACAACCTCCCCTGGCACCACGGAGGGGGGATCTGCCAAAGGCCACCGCAGTTTACCCAGAGAGCCCCGTGAGGACCCTCATTTCCAATCCTGAGTGTGTCTGACCCCAAGCCTGGCACCCAAATCCCCGTCAGACGGGCAGGATCTGTCCCTGCTTCGACATTTTTGTGTCAAGAGCCCCTGCGAGACCCGACGGTCCGACTGGTGGGCGCTGGGAATGACACCCACGTTGAGGTGCTTTGGGATCAGCGCTGCGCCTGCTGTGCTCCCGCTGCCCCCACCCTCTCATGCTCCTGCCTGTTCCCTTGTCCCAGCCCTTACGGGACATTTCTCCAGGGCCCCCCATGATCTCATCTCCATCATCTTCCCAGGCGTGAGCTGGCTCCTGCGCGGTGCAGGATTGCCATCGCCGTCATGCAGTTCAGGGAGGACAACACTGAACTTCACAGTCATGTTTCCTTCCCCGGTGCTGAGCCATGAGGAGCTGGGCTCCTCGGGGACATAGACTGGCTCTTAGGAAGGATTTCTTTGCAGAAGGGGTTGTTGGGCGTTGGAACGGGCTGCCCAGGGCAGGGGGGGAGTCCCCATCCCTGGAGGGGTTGAAGAGTCGGGTTGACCCAGCGCTGAGGGATCTGGTGGAGTTGGGAACGGTCAGGGTGAGGTTCATGGTTGGACTGGAGGAGCTTCAAGGGCTTTTCCAACCCAGATGGTTCTGGGATTCTGTTCCAAGGAAGAAATTTGGTGTCATCTTCGAGGACGGCTGGGTTGGGGTTCAGAAATTTTTTTGCTGGTAGTTTGCTGCAATCGACTTCTGTGCAAGGAGGGGGTTTAGTCTCACGCTGTGAATGCTGCAGGTATCACTGATACGGATGCCTCTTCCCCTGCTCATCCCTGAGCTCATGACTGGGACCCCTGATGTTGTTGTCTTCTGCAAGCTGGGTCCTAGAGGAGATGCTCCTGGTGATCAGACCCAGCAGGGCTGGAGCCTGAGGTCATGGCTAGCAAAATCCTACTGCTAAAAGGGTGGCAGAGGGGGGTTAGGAAGCGATCCCCTGTGTGGTTGGGTCGATGAAGGCAGCGGGCAGGTGGGTTAGGACTGACCCACCCCCTGGATGGGACGGCGGGTGGAGAGGGGGTTGGTCTTGCTCCCTGTGCACTCGGTGTGTCCAAAGCTGCTGCAAGATTTGCCTGTAGAGGGAACAGCAGTTTAACGTCTTACATTAACATTTAACTCCAAAGCCTATCGACATCTCACCCAAATCCCTTGTCCCCAAAGGGGAACAAGCAGAGGCAGCTCCGTCTCTGCCCTGCGGGCAGGGAGGTCCAGGGGCAGATCCCCCGGGGACCTCTTTGACATCGTTTTGGGTTGTGGGAGAGCACTGAGCCTGGATGCCGGCTAACACGAGGCGCAAATCTGGGACAGGACCGTGTTCTGGATGAGGGGACCAAACTTCACACCATGAGAATACATAAGGTCCGATCCTTATGGAAAGGGTCTTTCTGCCACACCACAGATTTCGACAGTTGTAGCAAGATGAAGAGGAAAAAAAATTGTTAGCAAGATGTTTTGGCTTACATTTCTAAGAGTAAGATAAGCGTTCTCACACGCTCTCGGTCTTTTCTTGATGTTCTCGGTGGTACTTGTGAGGATTGGTTCGTGCCAGATTGCTAATTCCTTGGGATGAGGCAGGGCTGGGTCCTGCAGGTGCTTGGGTCAGACCCTGACCTGCACCAGTGGGTCTCAGCGCTGGGTTTCAGCATGTACCTCATAATCCCAGAATCATCTTGGTTGGAAAAGCCCTTGAAGCTCCTCCAGTCCAACCATGAACCTCACCCTGACCGTTCCCAACTCCACCAGATCCCTCAGCGCTGGGTCAACCCGACTCTTCAACCCCTCCAGGGATGGGGACTCCCCCCCTGCCCTGGGCAGCCCATTCCAACGCCCAACAACCCCTTCTGCAAAGAAATCCTTCCTAAGAGCCAGCCTGACCCTGCCCTGGCGCAGCTTGAGGCCATTCCCTCTTGTCCTGGCGCTGGTTCCTTGGCTCAAGAGACTCATCCCCCCTCTCTGCACCCTCCTTTCAGGGAGTTGAAGAGGGCCATGAGGTCTCCCCTCAGCCTCCTCTGCTCCAGACTAAACCCCCCCAGTTCCCTCAGCCGCTCCCCATCACACCTGTGCTCCAGACCCTGCACCAGCTCCGTTGCCCTTCTCTGGACACGCTCGAGTCATTCAATGGCCTTTTTGGAGTGAGTGCTGTTGCACTCTGGTTCCCGGAGCTGGGAAGGGGGTCTGCTCCCCACCAGGTCCCATGCTGGGGGTGGCTGTGAAGCATCCCAGCACCCTGCGCATGGTTGGTGCAGAGTTACTCCAGCATTTAGGGTCTCTGTGGCTCATGTGATGCTTTGCTGTCCCTTTGCCCCATGAGAATTTGGGAATGATGGGTGGCATAGTCATGCCATGGCGAGTTCAATGCTGCTGTGAAGCTGCGTTATGTCTGTTGTCTGCCTCATCCTCTCTGACCAACTCTTTAGATCCCTGGCTGTATTTTTGCTGTTTGATTAACACGATGCTGTGCCATCGCTGCCCTGATCTCCATCCAGGCTGGCCATGGCTCTTCCCTCCAACCAGGGCCCATCCAAACTGCCCCAGGGCTGCCCAGCTCTGGGATGGATTGGGATGAGGTGGGATGGGATGGATTACTCGAGCGTATCCAGAGAAGGGCAACGAAGCTGGTGCAGGGTCTGGAGCACAGGTCTGATGGGGAGCGGCTGAGGGAACTGGGGGGGTTTAGTCTGGAGAAGAGGAGGCTGAGGGGAGACCTCATGGCCCTCTCCAACTGCCTGACAGGAGGGTGCAGAGAGGGGGGATGAGTCTCTTGAGCCAAGGAACCAGCGGCAGGCCAAGAGGGAATGGCCTCAAGCTGCGCCAGGGCAGGGTCAGACTGGCTCTTAGGAAGGATTTCTTTGCAGAAGGGGTTGTTGGGCGTTGGAATGGGCTGCCCAGGGCAGGGGGGGAGTCCCCATCCCTGGAGGGGTTGAAGAGTCGAGTTGACCCAGCGCTGAGGGATCTGGTGGAGTTGGGAACGGTCAGGGTGAGGTTCATGGTTGGACTGGAGGAGCTTCAAGGGCTTTTCCAACCGAGATGATTCTGTGATTCTGGGGTTGGGATGGGTTGGGATGGAGCCAGGCACGTTGGCCTGGACCCTCAGCGCCAGACCCAAGGGAACATCCCGGTGTGGGTGGTTGGGTTTTGGTGCCAAGGGACGTCTCCTGCCTTTCTCCAGTGACTCTAGAGGGAGCTTTAGACCCCTTGAGCATGGAGTGAGTTGACCTCCACCACTCTGGCATCCCTCAGTGCTCCTCCCAGAGACTCATAGGTTGAGTGTTGTGCTGATACTCCTCTTTTTCCTGGAGTTACTTTGCAGAGAGGGATACTCTTCTCTAGTTAAGCTGCCATCCAGCCTTCTCCCTCTCCTCAGCCACCGGCAGCACAGTTTGGGGTTTCAGACAGAGCTCCCCAAGTGGGTGTTTGCTCATTCAGCTGAAAGCATCTATTACTGCATGAGAAGAAGTTAAAGACAGAGTTTGACTCTGGTGTGACAGGTTGCCGTGTGCATTTCTGCAGGTGGGCAGTGCTCTGAAACGCTGTTCGGCTTCAGCTCAGGTGGGAGATGAATAAATCACAACCTTGATTAAAAACCTTCCTGAGAAAGGGCTGAGACTGGCAGCTGTGTGGGATGGCTATGGAACAACGCTGCTCCTCTTCTCCCAAGGATCCCCGTGCTCCCAGCAGCCCCTGTGAGCTGTAGCTGCCCTATTTGCATTTTGCAAATTGGAGAAACTGAGGCATGGACAGGAGCTCCCAGTGCTCCCACCCATGGGAGCTGCTAGGGAGAGGTGCCAGGTTATCCAGATCCTAGTCTGGAAGGGAGGGGGGGAGAGGTGGGCTCTTCCCTGGCAGTGTGGCCAAAATTTGCTCCCACTCCTGAGTGTCAGGGACTCATCTCCCACCGTGACGTTGGGTTTGACTCACCAAACTTCCAGAGGACGCTCATAACACTGGGAAGTTGGGGGGTGTTATCCCACAAGATCCCTTCTTGCCTTTATAACCCTCCCAGTTGTTCACAGGAGACTTGGGGCTGGTTTCAAACTTCGGGGGCTGGTTTTGAACTTCAGGGATTCGTAAGGCACCCATCACCCCGCAGCAGGCACCCAGGCTGGCTGAAAAGGGGCCCCTAAACCCCAGATCAGTTGCTTTTGCAGCTCTCCAGCTCTCCACCTCTTTGCTCCACAGGTGAAACTCAGCTTAGGGGTGACTTCAGGATTTTCTGCAAATACTCGCTCTTCAGGCTGGCTGCAGGGGAAGAGCAGAAAAATGGTGAATTTTCTTCAGCCTGCTCATTTTGGGGGTGCCTGCTCCTGTCTCCCAGCAGCATCTGAGCTCCTACAGGGTCACTTGCCCATAACATTTTTCATTCTTAGACCAGTTTAATTGCATTTGTGAAGGAGGGGACTTGTGGCCTGGTGCAATTAGAGTGCTTGTCAGCTAATTGATCACAGATGGAGTTATAAAGAGCTTCTTGGCGAGGCTTTCTCTCTGAATTAGTGTGTGTAAATGAGGGAGATCACTCATGGATACCTCCTGGAGCACCACCAGCAAAACATCGCCCTGGTGCTCTACTGGATTAGGAGAGGACAGGGCAGGGGGGTCCCACCGTGTTGGTTTGTCATAAGTCACACTCTTAGGAGAAATATTTCGCGTGGTAGATTGTCACCCTTGGAGTGTCTTCTGCCAGATTCTGTTTCTTATATGTGTTCGCTTACAGCCGATTCACCCCCTGACCTGTGTGTGATTCCTTGTTAGTTTGGTCCCGTATGTACGTGTGGGGGCTCTGCAGCTTCACCTGGAGCTCACACCAGGGCTGAGATGCTGGCACGTGGTGCCTGTCCCATCACCAGGGAGGTTGTGGGGTCCTGGAATCATCAAATCATGGTTTGGGTGGGAAGGAACCTTCAAAGCCCATCTAGTTCCAACCCCCCTGCCCCGGGCAGGGCCACCTTCCACTAGCCCAGGTTGCCCAAAGCCCTGTCCACCCTGGCCTTGAACCCTTCCAGGGAGGGGGCAGCCACAGCTTCTCTGGGCAACCTGTGCCAGGGCCTCACCCCCCTCACAGGGAAGAATTTCTTCCTTAGTTCTCATCTAAATCTCCCCTCTTTCAGTTTAAAACTGTTCCCCCTCGTCCTATCCCTCCCCCCTGATCAAGATCCCTCCCCCCTTTCCTGTAGCTCCTTTCAGTCCTGGGAGGCCGCTCTAAGGTCTCCCCAGAGCCTTCTCTTCTCCAGCTGAACCCCCCCAACTCTCTCAGCCTGTCCTCACAGGGGGTGCTCCAGCCCCACAATAATTTTTGGGACCCTACTCCTGGTGGCTCCATCTCGATGGAGAAGTGGTCCTGTTCCCTGTCCAGGTTCCCCTGGCTTAAGTGAGGGAGGGCCGGGCTGCATCCTGCTGCAGTTTCCATTCCACCCCATGGAAAGCAGGGAGAAAATTGGGTCCCCTTACACTGGGAAGCAGCCAGTGGGCACAGGGCAAGGGTGGGCAGCTGTCCCATAACCCATGAGGCTTGTGGCTCTCCTCCACCCCCACGTCTGGCATGAATAAATACATTGCTCTGCCTATATCCCAGAGAAACTTGCTTATCTGTGGGTGAAGAGAGTCATGGCAGGGAACTGGGAGAGAGGTTTGGGATACAGGATGCACCTTCTGGGTTGGCTTTACCTGGGTCATGCTGCAGACACCAGAAAGTCTAACAAAATGATTTTCTTGCTCTCCTTGTGTAACAGTTAAATTAGAAAGGGATGAGGCATTCCCTGCCAAGAGCCATGTCATCAGGCTAGCTCAGTCTTTGGTAAAATAAAGTAAAAGTCGAGCCCGCAGCAGCACAGGGTACCCTGGCATCCACTTACCCTGACCACAGGTTGTCCATGCAGTGCTGGGCCCAGGCCAGACTCACGTACAGGGATGATTTTAATTACCCAGGAGACAGTTTTCTTTTCTGGAAGGGAAAGCCTCCGTGTGATTCAGTGATTAAATATTAGCGTTTTCATAAGTTTTCCTCCTGCAGTGTTATGAAGTGGTTATTAACTAGAAATATTGATTCAGGGGGGTGTGGGTGGGTGGGTAAGGTTATCCTGCTGAGAGCACGGGGCAACCTATGAGCTGGGGCTCCTTGGGAAAACCTGATTATTTCAATAAGGAGCGCACATGCTTGGCTGCTCTCCCTGGACTTCCCCTCCGCAGCAGCTCCTCCTCTCCTCCCATCCCTGCTCCCAGCTGAGCGGGGGCTTTTAAGGCTCTTTTAAGAGCAGCTGAAGCTCCTCATCCTCCCCAGATCCCTGCCCCAGGGTAGTGCCCAGCAGATCCAGGGCTGCGGCGGTGGAGGGATGCTGCTGTCGAGGTGGGCACGCGTGGCTGCATCCCTGTGGTTGACCTCAAACATCCAGATCCTCTGTGCAGGATCTGGGGTGGTTTTCTTGGGGTAACCTGTCCCAAATCTCATCCTTGGGGTTCAAGCATGTTTCTGGGCTGTGTAGACCTTCACCCTGATACCCCAAAGCTGGAGGAGCCCCTGTTCAACGAATATAAAAGCCCCTGCAGAAACTGCCACCATCCCCACAGATCCCTGAATAGATGGGACAAGGCTTGAACACACCGATTAAGCGCACTCCAGAAAAAAACCTCCGTAATTAGCTCTTAAAGCAGGTTAACGCGGTGTTTAGTGCTGGTGCGGGGGAGCCGGGGCTGGATTTAGCCTCTCCCGTGGGCTGTGTCCCCTCTGCACCCCCTTTGCACACCGACACATGTGCCCACGGTGCTCCCACGCCTTTGCAGACCCATTTCCCCATCCAACGATGGGGCCCGCAGACTCTGTCACAGTGAGCCCCCCCCTCCAGACCCCGACCCCGGGGTCTCGTTGCCACTGGTGCTGTGCAGCCCCCACTCATTTCTGCCACCCTGGGTGCCCCTCGCCTTGCTGCAACCAACCTGTTTTTCCTCTCCCCTCTCCAGGGCTCTCCTTCTACACCCGAGTGCTTGAAAACTGTGAGGATGAGGCCAGGTTTGATGAGGTAAGAGAACATGTGTTTTCCTCCTGGTCTCTCGCACATCTGGTTTGCTTTGCCGTTACTCCCTTTCTGGATAAATACTCCCTTTCCCCAATTTAATCCTCATTGTCTGCTCCAGGGTTTCTCCTGGCAGCTACCAAATGGGTTTCTTGGCCATGGTCTGGCTGGGGCTGAGGACACAGGCTGTCCTGTGACATGGGAACAGCCCTACAGTATTTCCCCATGGGGTGATTTATTAAAAAAAAAATTCAAAATCCACATTGTTGGCACTGAAGTTTCAGGAAAAATTGCTTGTCTCCACTGGGCAAATCCCGCTGGGCTCTTGGCTCTCCTTTTCCTTGCCTCAAGGGGAAAAACTCCCCCTCATATCCCTGGTGCCTCCATTGTTGATGCTCAGCCTGCCAGCCCCCCCCTCTCCCCCCATCTGCATCCCCCAACTCACGCCCAGTAACAAGCCAATCGATCTGCTTTGGGTGCCCATCGGATGCTGTATCGGCCTCCAGCGCTCAGCTTTGGGCTTGGAAAGGGAGAGAGAAGGAATTGAAGCCCTAGTTCTGTGTGGTTTTAAAATACAGCCTTTTTTTAAGCAGTTACCAAGAAAATATTCTAAAATGATTGAAATAAGGTCACCCACACAAGCAGGGAATAGAGGTGCTGCTAAGAAGTCACATTCAAAATGGAAATATGCTTTCAAAAGAGAATGGATGTTTCCTCTGATTGCTTTGTGTTTCTCATAGAAGATAACCCATTCCCAGGGGCTGCAGAATACGAGAGGCTATGAAGAATATTAAGATCTTTAAATTGTTTATCACTTTCCACCTTTAGAAAGCAAGGTTTCATCCAGGTTCTAGGCATGGGATGTATTTGTGGGGTGATAAATCTCAGTCTTCCCAGCTTGCATGGCCGGAAGCACCACCCAGCTCCTCCCTGCCCCTCTGTGGCCCTGGCATGGGTTAGTCCTTGTTCCAAGTTTTAGGGGAAGAGCTTAATCTGAGACTTAAGGGACAGGGGAAGCCCCTGGTGTGTGCAGGGTGGGATCTGCCCCTGATAGCTCCAGGGTTGCACGGGATCGATGAAGCACATCTCCCCATCCCTGGATGTGTTTAAGGGTCATTTGGATGAGCTGTTGGGGGATGTGGTGTAGGGGAGAACTTTGTAGAGTCGGGCTGAGGGTTGGACTCGATGATCCCAAGGGGCTTTTCCAACCTGAAGGATTCTGTGAAGGTGGCTGGAGATGCGTCTCCCACCACGCACCTACAAAGCCGAGGCAGCGGGGCGAAGCTGCTGCTGTTAATGACATGCAGATTTCTGTAGATCTGCACACAGCAATTTGGGAGTATAATAACTGATTTGAATAACAACCACGGAGGTGTGCACTGGTGGAGCCTGCCTGTGTCTCAAAACTCTTTGTGATTTGAATGAGGAGATCCTTCCCTGCTGGGGCTGAAGGGCTGGAGGCTCCGCTCACTGTCTCAGGCTTGGTGGAACGGCAGATTTCAGCTGCTCCGAGTGCTTGGTGCTGCACAGTGACCCTGGAGCATCCCAGCCAGGCTCGGGGCATCCCAGCCAGGCTCGGAGCATCCTAGCCAGGTTCAGAACATCCCAGCCAAGCTCGGGGTATTCCAGCCAGGCTCAGAGCATCCCAGCCAAGCTCAAACCCCCCTGCAGTCCCAGGCAGCATGTAGGAAAGGATGGGCGCTGGAGCATGTCAGGAGGATGAGGATTATAGAGCTTAAAAGACAGCAGGTATAAGAGAGCCACGAGCCACAGGTGTTTATTACTGTGCATCATAATTTCTTCTAGTGCCTCTTACTGCATCTGTGGGATGAGCCTCATGCTGCCCCCATCTCTCTGTTTACTTCATGTTTATTATGGTTCCTGCTGTGAGAACCTCATGTAAACCTGGTTCAAATCAGCTTGGTAGTATCTACACATTGCAGCAGAGCAAGGCAAGTGGATTTGGAGCAACCTTGCCTGCCTGGACCAAGCTTTGGGCTCCTCTCGTCTCCTTACGCTGGGTGACGGGTGATGCAGCGGCTGGGCTGTACCTGGCTCCCTGCTCCCCCTCGCTGCAAATACCCTGATTTTTCTCATCAGCCACTTGGCTCCAGCATGAGTCAGAGGTTACTTTGCTCTGGGGACCAAGGTCAGCACAGTCTTGGTATGGATGCCATGTGTGCAACTGCTGGTGGCTCCAGGGCTTGGGACCTGCCAAAAATGAGTAATGCCAGTGGGTTTTAAGTTAAGCACATTCCTAAGTCTTCCCTGTGCTGGTAGGAGAGTGCTCATGCCCCATCAGTGAAGTTTATATCCTTTGGGTCATGCAAGGTCTCCGCAGCATCTAACAGATGAGCTGAGACGTACGTAGCCGCTCCATGAGCCTTTTGGTTGCCTAAACCTGTGCTAATGCCAGGTCAGACACAGCTCCTGCTCTACCACCTGTGGCCCAATACTATCCTAACCAGCCCAAAACATAGTATTTGATGTTTTCTGATGGCTCATAGTGAACGATGCAAAAAAACCCCACACGGGGGACTGATGGTGAGATCTACATTGCTGCAGTTGGGAGGGAAGACAAGTCTACGTTTCTGGGTTCACCTTTCCAGCGTTGCTGGGAGCTGGCTGGGAATTCAGCCCCATCTGCAAGATTCTTCTGAGCGGGTCGTGCCTCCTGTGCAGGTGGAAATGGGGAGGCTGCTGCTTGCTGGTCTCTGTAAATTGCTGAGAGCTCTGTAAACGCAGTAATACAGGTGCTGTAGCCCTGCCATGCACTGGGAGGCTGAATACTGGTCCCTGCTCGTGTCCAGTTGTGTCATGACCCAGACTGGAAGCCCAGAGAGCCGCAACGGTTCTGTGATTCCCTCGGGTTAAATTAAGGTGAAATGACACCAAACAACTGGTTAAAATGTTTTACTTGTGGTAGAGAACAATTTAAACTTGGAAAAGGACAATAAGCAATGTGGTCTCTTAGAGAGAGGAGTCGAGTGGAGTCAAAGAAATCCGGATCACCACCCAAGGATCCAGCATTGTCTCAGGTCTGGTAATCCAGGGTGGTGGGTGCACACACAGCAAAGTTTCTGTTGCCTTTTTAAGTTCATTTTATTAGCTGATTAGCATACTAGACGAGGAGGGGCAGATATTCCACAAATTCATTTCCATGAGAGAGGAGGAAAAAGGTGGAGCAGGGGTTCCAGTTGAGTGGTGGTCGCTGCCCAGCTTTGGTTTTTCCTCTGTTCTCAGAGATCTTATCAGTCATCCCAGAAATGATCCCCTCTTCTCAGTTCTTGTTACCACTTCAGTGGCGCCATTAGTCATTAGCAAGTCATTAGCACGGCAGGCCTGGTGTCTGGCTTGCACAATAGGGTTTCGCTCAGTCTATGTCTGCCCCTTTGAGGCTCCTCTAAGGACTTTGTCAAAGCAACTGCAAGGGAGTGGGGGTGTGCAGCCTTCCATACACTCCCCCTTCCTTGGGGGACATTCCTTAGACTAATCCGAAAGGCACAGCTTGTCTTTGAGATTTTCTGAGTCAATGAATGTCTGAGGCATCAATTCCTTCAGTTCCTTACAAGTTGGTTACTGGGGCTGGTGATAGCTGCCTTGAGGAGGAGCAGCCTGGGTGCTGGCACAGATGCCTCCTCCTTGTTGTGTAGGGCTGAGCACAAGCCACAGCAAGAGATGGCAGAGGTGCAGTCTTGATTCCTCTTCCCCTGTTAAATCTCTCATTATCCCATGCTGTGGAAGGACTCCCTGATGCAATGTACTCTGCACTGGTGAGGCCACACCTGGAGTGTTGTGTCCAGTTTTGGGCACCTCAATCCGAGAGAGATCTCGAGGGGCTGGAGCGAGTGCAGAGGAGGGCAACGAAGCTGGGGAAGGGCCTGGAGAATAAATCCTGTGAGGAGCGATGGAAGGAGCTGGGACTGTTCAGTGTGAGGAGGAGAAGGCTGAGGGGAGACCTCATCACTCTCTACAGCTCCCTGAAAGGACGTTGTAGAGAGGTTGGTGCTGGTCTCTTCTCCCAGGGAATTAGTGACAGAACAAGAGGGAACGGCTTTAAACTGCAACAGGGGAGGTTCAGACTGGACATGAGGAGAAAATGTTTCCCAGCAAGAGTGGTCAGAGAGTGGAATAGGCTGCCCAGGGAGGGGGTGGAGTCCCCATCCCTGGGTGTGTTTAAGGGCCATTTGGATGAGCTGTTGGGGGATGTGGTGTAGGGGAGAACTTTGTAGAGTCGGGCTGAGGGTTGGACTCGATGATCCCGAGGGGCTTTTCCAACCTGAATGATTCTGGGATTCTGTGAATGGCCACAGGTAAGAAACCTGCCATGAGCTGGAGAAACGTGACTTGTGCTGCCTGGAGTAATTAGCTGATGAGACTGTCTGGGAAAACAGACACTTCCCTTTGAGTGTACACACAAGGCAAGTCATCACACCATTGATGACAAGCCCAGCTGACAAATTGTATTGAATATGATTTTATTATTGCATCACTGCAGCGCTCAACAGCTCCCCAGCTATTCCCCCACACTGGGCTACCCCACGGGGATTTTTTTGGGTGGGTGCACGTGGTCTGTAATGCTTGTGGGGTACAAAACGGAGCGTCTTCTCGATGAGCCCTGATGGCAGGAGCAGTATCAAGGGGTCTGCCTGGGGACACTGAGGGTTTAGGACAGTTGAAGATAAGCAGGAGGGTGTTCCTGTCCTCCAGCTTTCCCTCTGCAGAAGCAAATTTATTCCCTCTTCAGCTTCCTGGTTTTCCTTGAATTCTGTAATGAATTTGATACCGGCGGGGTGTTATTTCACATTACTCTCCAGTCATCTGTACGCCCTCCTAGTGCTCAGGCAGCTCCTTGCAGGGATCATTTACGAACCAGAAGACTCAGAAATGATCCCATTTCCTCCTGCTTTCTCCTCAAAATGGGGTAAAATGTCTGGGGGGTGATTTGAATGGGGGGATGTCTCATCCCCTGGGTGGGGAAGGCTTTTGAAGCTGAGCTGGCTGATCTCTCATCTCTTTGGGAGGAGACAAAAGGGGGTGAGGATGAAGAGGATGCTCCCTACTTCATCTCAGAGCTGGAAACAAGCAGAAAATTCACATTAGGTTCATGTAAAGCCAGAGGCTTTTTGATGGCGCTAATGAGGAGATCAGCTTTCCCTGCCACCGCTTAACATTCATGAGGACCCACTACCAAGCTGAATTTGGGCTGCCCCAGTGCTTTCCATTTGTTTGGTTTCACTCTATTTCTTTTGCAATTATTTTTATTCATTACTTAATGAATTATGCAAAGCCTGTGCTTCTCCAGAGCCTGGGGAAGATGAGCTGCCGGCTATTCCAGAGGGTATGTACGGCACTATGGCTGTATTTTACTAAATCAGAAAGGGCTGCATTGTGTCTTGCCTGTACCCCAAAGGGTTTCTTCTTGGAGGGGCTTATCCTGCAGCTCTCCTGCAGGCACCCCAGGAGGGAAGGGGACTTCAGTGATGTTGCTGGCATGGAGAGCTGTGGATGGGTCCTCTGTGGTCTTCTTTGCCTGCATTGAGTCTCTCCTAAAGGGACCAGGACAGGTTTAGGTGCTGCTGCCAGGAAAGCTGAGACCTGGAGCTGCAGCCTTGACCCAAACATTTGGAAATGCCCGGGCTTGGAGATGATAGGCAGGATGAGCATCCAGCCAAGGCTCCCAGGTGCTGCAGAAAAAGGGGACATGAGGCTTAAAAAGGAGAGACATGTCATAAAAAGGGGTGACATGGCTTAAAAAGGGGAGACGTCTTAAAAAGGGGTGACATGGCTTAAAGAGGGGTGCCATGGCTTGTAAAGATGCCCTTTCCCAGCTCCCTTAAAGCAGTCTCACTGGAAGTGTCTGGCTTCTGCATTCTGCCAAGGTATTTCTCTGCCTCTTATCTTTTTTTTTCCCCCTTTTGCTAATAAAAACAGATAAAATTGACCCAGCAGATATCCCTTGCTTAGCTTTGCACAGGGGTTTTTAAAAGGTTTTTAACCATAAAACCAGTAAGGAGAACAAACAGGCAGCCCACCAGGGAAGGAGGAAGGGTAGCGAGAGCAGTGTGCCTGGGTGGCCAAGAAAGCCAACGGCATTCTGGCTTGTGTTAGAAATAGTGTGACCAGCAGAAGCAGGGAGGTGATAGTCCCCCTGTACTCTGCACTGGTGAGGCCACACCTGGAGTGTTGTGTCCAGTTTTGGGCACCTCAATCCGAGAGAGATCTCGAGGGGCTGGAGCGAGTGCAGAGGAGGGCAACGAAGCTGGGGAAGGGCCTGGAGAATAAATCCTGTGAGGAGCGATGGAAGGAGCTGGGACTGTTCAGTGTGAGGAGGAGAAGGCTGAGGGGAGACCTCATCACTCTCTACAGCTCCCTGAAAGGACATTGTAGAGAGGTTGGTGCTGGTCTCTTCTCCCAGGGAATTAGTGACAGAACAAGAGGGAACGGCTTTAAACTGCAACAGGGGAGGTTCAGACTGGACATGAGGAGAAAATGTTTCCCAGCAAGAGTGGTCAGAGAGTGGAATAGGCTGCCCAGGGAGGGGGTGGAGTCCCCATCCCTGGATGTGTTTAAGGGCCGTTTGGATGAGCTGTTGGGGGATGTGGTGTAGGGGAGAGCTTTGTAGAGTCGGGCTGAGGGTTGGACTCGATGATCCCGAGGGGCTTTTCCAACCTGAATGATTCTGTGATTCTGTGATGCGCTCTCAGAGACCTTCCAGCTCAGTCCCTGGGTGTCTTTGACACTGTGGGCCATCAGACCGTCGAATTGCATTGGGTGAATGTAAAGTCTGTGGCTTTCACCCTAACTCCAGCACTCGTGCTGAAGCAAAGTGGCCACTGGAAGCTTTTCTCTTGACATAAGCCACGTTTTAGCCTTCCAGCCTGCCCCTGTGCCACCTCCTGACACAGGAGCCCTCTGCCATGGTCATGGTCAAACACAGTGAAGAGCAGCCATTAAGTGCAGCCCTTTGCAAAGGTCAGACTCTCCCGGGATGGGCTTGGGTCTGAGAGGACAAACGGGTCATCTTGGTGCATGCCACGTCTGGGGAGCACTTCAGGGTTGGGGGTGCATCCCAGTCCCTGGTGCTGCTGTGTTTTAGTGGCTTGGTGGAAAGCAGCTTGGGAAGCCCCTGCCTCTGAATTACTCCGTGGCATGGTTAGTGTTCGCTTCCCAGCCCCCATTACCTGCCATGCAGTATTTCCCTTCAGCTCAGGCACTCTGAATTGATGAGAGCAGGTAATCTCTCAGGGCCTGTTATAAATTAACCGAGAAAACTTAAGCTCTAAAACATTTGCCCTCTTTCATTGCGTACATGAAGGGCAGCACCCTGCAAGGGTGTCAATGAAAGGAAAACCTGCTTACAAAGAACTGAGGCTGTGAAAATGCAACACAGCTCTGAGTGCAAGGTCCTGCACGTGGGTCAGGGTGATCCCAAGCACAGATCCAGGCTGGGCAGAGAATGGGTTGAGAGCAGCCTCAAGGAGAAGGACTTGGGGGGATCAGTGGATGGAAAACTGCCTGTGAGCCGGCAACGTGTGCTGGCAGCCCAGAAAGCCACCCGTGTGCTGGGCTGCACCCAGAGCAGTGTGGGCAGCAGGGCGAGGGGGGGATTCTCCCCCTCTGCTCCGCTCTGGTGAGACCCCCCTGCAGTGCTGGGTCCAGCTCTGGGGGCACCAACAGCAGAAGGACACGGACCTGCTTGAGTGGGGCCAGAGGAGGCCACGAAGATGCTCGGGGGGCTGGAGCACCCCCCTGTGAGGACAGGCTGAGAGAGTTGGGGGGGTTCAGCTGGAGAAGAGAAGGCTCTGGGGAGACCTTAGAGTGGCCTCCCAGGACTGAAAGGGGCTACAGGAAAGGGGGGAGGGACTCTTGATTGGGGGGGGGGGGGCGGGGGAGGGATAGGACAAGGGGTCACAGTTTTAAACTGAAAGAGGGGAGATTTAGATGAGATCTAAGGAAGAAATTCTTCCCTGTGAGGATGGTGAGACACTGGCACAGGTTGCCCAGAGAAGCTGTGGCTGCCCCCTCCCTGGAAGGGTTCAAGGCCAGGTTGGACGGGGCTTTGGGCAACCTGGGCTAGTGGAAGGTGTCCCTGCCCATGGCAGAGGGTTGGAATTAAATGATCTTTAAGGTCCCTTCCCACCCAAACCAGTCTGTAATTCAATGACCTGCAGCTGCCCGGTGCCAGTGAGAGCAGCAGGAACTTGCAGTGAGATGATGCCAGCGCTCGGTGCTTTTAGCAGGGTGCCCACCTCAGGTCTCCTCTTGGCGGTGTCCCTGGGCTGGGGCATTGCTTTGCCTCTCCGTGTTGCCAAGGGAATGCTGGCTTCAGCCCAAGGGCAATTCTCTCCGTGCGGCTCTGCAGGCAGCGGGGAATGAAATCTAAAAAGCCGAATGAAATCTAAAACGCCAAATAAAATAGTTTAGGTGGCACCTTAGCTTGGTGGGAGAACAGAGGGGAAACACTGGGGAGCTGAAGCCCACAAATTCAAGGGAGAAATATGGTGCAAATGTTTGTCGCTGAAGGTAATCACTTGTGGAAGCCACCTATCTGAAAGTGTAATTAAATGTTGATGCTTGAATTCTGAGATGTCTTTTTTTCCTTTTTCCCTATAAAAAGTATGTTCTGGCTGAGCTATAACGCATACCTGCATGTGATTTAGGATACTTTGAGTGAATAATGAAAACCTGTGGACTGGGTTGTTCAAAAGGTCAGGTCGAGTGACTGTAATAATCCTTTTCAGGCTTAAAAGATAATAATAATAAAAAATACCTATCTTAGGAGGGAAAAGGCATCACCCAGTTCCTCTGAGCTGTTGTTTTTTTTTTTTTTTTTCTGCTGAGGCTGAGGTGGCTGTAATACAGAGAGATAAAGCACAGAGAGTTGCATTTTCATGTAAAACTTGTGGCTGGGTGCCACAAGTTGGTTTGAGTGGTTTTCTGTGCACTGGGATACAACCAAGAGGAGACTGAGGGTGACTGGGCAGACTGGCAGAGCACAGGTCATGGGCTGGGGAACGTGGTACAGAAGTTTGTTCATAGCCTGAGGGTCTGGGTGCCCATTCCTTGTCCTGTTAGTGGGTTTTGGGGGGGGATTTTCGACAGCTTCCAGAGCTCCTTTAATCTGAGGTGTATAGTCATGCCTGGATAGTCCGGAAAGGATAGAAAGAGTGTGGCCCCCTCCCAAAGGTGACCCAGGATGTACCACAGCTTCTCCAGGGATGGAGAGCTCAGATGAGGAGTGTTGATTTAGGTAGGTAACCTCTAAGCATCTAAGTCAAGGTGGAGGAATCCCAACCCTGATTTTTAAGCCCCAAACCGAGAGCATCTACATTCTGTCCTAAACGATTTAGTCAAATTCAAGGGATCTGCAGCAGAATTCAGATCTGAGCCCCTTTCCAAAGCCCAGCCTCAAGAAACCAGGGACTACACCACGAAGGGATGATTTCTGACGGCAGAAAATGGTACCCTGCGTTGCATTCCCCAGGATTTTAGGCAAAACTCCAAGTGCTTTAAGCAAACTACGTTAGTGGCTCTAGACGGGTGGGTCCCTCTGGAAACGGAGGTGTGCAAGCACGTGTGCAAGCAACGTGCAAGGAGCGTTCCCAGGATGATACGGCATGTCGCAGAGCACAGCAGATGGGAGCGTGTTCTTCCACACCGTGCACCGCTTGCCGGCCCCCCCGGGGTTTGCTGCAGCAGCAGCGGATGGGCTGCGGCGTGAACATCCCTGGACGAGCTTCTTGGTGCGGAAAGCTGTCAGCAAGGCTGTTCGGGGGGGATCCTGCCAGCCACCGTGCTTTCCAAATGACCTTGTTTGTCATTTTGCTTCCTGAAAAACCTCTAATTGAGGGAGGGTGTGTCTACGCATCGCTATTTCTATGCCTTGTCTTGGTAGCCACACCTGAGCTCTGGGGTCTGCTCGTTGGAGAGGACCTAATTGTAGAGCAGGTCTTCCCTGTCCCCTGTGCTGTACGTACCCAGAGAGCAAGAGACAGCTGCTGTCCTCCACCCTATAGCCTGAGGATGGGGAACAGAGACTGACCCAAATGTGTTTGTGACCGAGGCAGGGATGACTGCTCACTCCAGTTCCTCCCCAAAATTTGATCTGTGGGCACACAGAGAATGATATTTCTGAGGAAGGGAAAATAAAAAACCCAGGACCTGTGTCCAGGAACAGAGCTCTGATGGGGTTTCAGGAGGTGCTTCCAAACTTCTTTAAACTCCCAGCTTGTCTCAGATGTGTGTGAGAAGAAAAGAACCTGTGCCCAGACCATGGTTTAGTCTTCTCTGGGGATAGCAGAGGGGTTTGGGTTTGTCTTGTACTGGGCAAGGCTCTGGACAGAGGGATCAAAGCTGAGGCTGTGTTGAGGTGGTGAGAATTCACAGACATCGGGTGTCAAGAAGGTCCAGGAGGATCCTTTCCATACTTAAAGAGGGCTTAAAGGTGTCTTATAGGAAAGATGGGGACAGACTTTTTAGTAGGGCCTGTAGCGATAGGACAAGGGGTGATGGTTTTCAACTATAAGAGAGTAGATTCAGGCTAGATGTAAGGAAGAAACTGTTTACGCTGAGGGGGGTGAGGCCCTGGCACAGGTTGCCCAGAGAAGCTGTGGCTGCCCCCTCCCTGGAAGGGTTCAAGGCCAGGTTGGACGGGGCTTTGGGCAACCTGGGCTAGTGGAAGGTGTCCCTGCCCATGGCAGGGGGTTGGACTAGATGGCCTTTGAAGGTCCCTTCCCCCCCAAACCAGTCTGTGATTCGATTATTCTATGATACAGGCAGAAATCATGTCCCTTGTGCTTGGGCTTTCTGTCTTCATCTCAGAAGCAACCAGAAGTTCTGATCTTGGCAGAGCAGCTTATCACATAGTAAACTGCTACCGCTGGTAAAAGTGAAGAGTTCCCCTTGAGAAAGTCTAAGCTCTGGTCTCTCTAGCCATCTCTGGGCAGACCATGGGAATGTCACCTCCCGCTGTGAGGCAGGATGGGGGTCCTCTGCCCAGCTGAAGCTGCAGATAATAGATGGGACCAGTTTAACATCCAGAACATCATGGGAGGTTGATGGGCTGCTAGTGTGCTCATGACATGGTGGACTCTATCCTCTTCACCATTGTGTCTGAGGGCTGTGGTGGAGAGGAGAAGCTGGGGGCAGGAGCCCTGGGCTGATGAATCTCCTGCATGTGTTGAGGAGCCCTGAACAGTTGGGACAGGACAACTTCTGAGGCCAGAGAGGCGTGGTGATGGCAGGAGGGAACAGGCAGCTTGTAATTACAGAAGCCCAGAATCATCTGGGTTGGAAAAGCCCTTGAAGCTCCTCCAGTCCAACCATGAACCTCACCCTGACCGTTCCCAACTCCACCAGATCCCTCAGCGCTGGGTCAACCCGACTCTTCAACCCCTCCAGGGATGGGGACTCCCCCCCTGCCCTGGGCAGCCCATTCCAACGCCCAACAACCCCTTCTGCAAAGAAATACTTCCTAAGAGCCAGTCTACTTAATCCTGGGATTGCTGGTTGTGTTTATCAACTTAGTACCAGCTAATGGAGCACCAGAGCAGGGGGAAGGAGTGAGCAGAGAGCAGCACACATGCTGTAAGAGGACGGGCTGAGTTACATCCCCACGATGGAGAGCCCAGAGTAAATCCAGCTGCAGAATGAGGAGTGAGGCTGGACCATAAGCAAAATGTTATCACTGTCATGGGGCCATTTCTAGTTTTGTTTTATATTTCAGGATTTTTTTCATTTGCTTCCTTGACTCACTGCAGAAAATGTAAAAGGGGGAAAAAATAGCTTAAAAAATGAGTGTTGGCATATTTCTGAAGAGTCACTAATTTCTTCCTGTGAAGTTGCTTGATAAGCACTTTCCTTTCAAGATTTTGAAGGCAGTCCTGCCGCTCCTGTGAGCGATGCAGGGCTCAACCCCGCTGCCTCCGCAGCTGGGGCGTGACATCCCCATCCTGTGATGCTCCGAGAGCAGCTTGGCAAGGGGGGGTGCTTGGCTTTGGGAGGCCACCAGAGACCTGTGGCTTAGAAAACTGAAGGCAGCTCAGGTGGTTTAGTCTGGCAGACTGAATTCTTGCCTCGGGAAGAAAAAAAACCACGAATGAAAGTGATTTTTATATATATACATATTTATTTTTTGTATGTTATAAATGTATAAATGTAAACCCTGTGTATATATAAACATTTATAATATGTATATTAATATTCATACTATATATATAAAATGTTTGACTCTGAGGCACCTTCTTCGTGAAACCCCTGTGAAAAAGCCCTGTCTGCCTTTTTGCTGGGAAAAAGGTAGGCTAGTTAGCTTTTTTTCATGGTCATCTGGCTAGCTGGGCTAGTGAGCCTTTTTCTATGGTCATCTCAGCTCCAGCCTCACCGCCTCTGCAGCAGCTCCTCAAAACAAGTCTGACATCTCCCTCCTGTCCTTTCTCTGCAGACTTTCCGCTGGCCGGTGGCGAGCAATATTGATGGGAATGAGATCCTGGAGATCCAGGTGTTCAACTACAGCAAAGTCTTCACCAACAGGTGAGAACATGGTCTGTCCTTCCCTCCCACTGACCCCCAGGTCCTCTCCAGTGGGAAGAGGGAGCTCCTGCTTGAGCTAGAGCCACATCCCCGTTTGGTTTGGAGATCAAGGGCGAGGAAGAGGTTGGTGATGTCTCCTGGGAAGGGTGAGGAAGGTCAGGTGTGATGTGTAGAGCTCAGCGAGGGAGGTTCCTAACCACCCCCAACTCAATGGTGCCATGTCTGTGCTGTGGTTTCCCCAAGGTGCCACCATTTGGTTCGATACGATTTGCATGTGTTTAAGAGAAATGGAAATCTTTTGGTTATTTATCAAAGTGGAAGTTGATACCTAAATGTAGTTCCCCAGCTTTTGCAAATTCTGCACCTGTTTATCTTATTCTTGTAATTTTTTTTCACATCGATGCTATGGTGGTTGTCATGCCTTATGTATTGTTTGCAATGTTATGAACATTTTTTGGAGGTTTTTTACAGCCTTAAGTTTTGCCCCCGCATTAATAACGAACATGAGAGAAGGAAAGTTTGTCTGCCCATTCTGTCAGCCTTAGTGTATTTATTTCCTACATTTGTCCATGTTGTCATTCCAAAAACATGGCAGCTTTCCACAAAAACATGACTGGCATGCGTGAATTGTCCTACAGAACATTTACACTGACATTAAAGAGGGTATAGGAAAGAGAGAGCTGAGGAAGGGTTCTTGCTTGTGGTTGGATGTTGCACTAACATTTTTGCACTGAAATCCAGTGTCTGCCCCAGCTGGAACTCAGCAGGGTGTCCTGAACATCTCCCAAGCGTATGTTCAATGCAAAGCTTGCTTCAGAGCCAAAAAAAATGAGGAGACAGACAGATGGCATGCAGGGCAGGCATGCTAAATATACATGATTAAAAAAAAAAAATATATAAAGCCACAAAAACCCCACAAACAAAACAAAAAAGACCCCAACAACAAACTGAGGAGAACTTCACCTTTACTTTGCTTTTAAGTAGGAGCTTGAGTAGCAGAAAGAGTTGAAAAAATGTGTTTTATTCAGTTGCTCTCTGGGAGGAGAGAGGCAAAGAGCACCCAGAGGTCCCAGCCCAGGCGGAGGAGTTGGGTGGGGAATGGGAGGCAGAAGAGTGGCCCAGGGCTCGTGGGGAGCTCTCAGCTCTGCCACAGGAGACATACGTCATGCGAGTCACTTTGAGTGGTGTTCAGACCACCTCCTGTAGGCACCTGCAGTGAGATAGTGCAGCTGTGGTGCTCACTAAGTTCATGAGTGATGGGCACTTGGAAGAGGAGATCTGAATCATTTCTGCAGCCCTGAACTGTTTTCCCTGTGAGCAGGGACTTCTCAGGGGCTGGGGGCAGCAGATAGGTGATGGGAGCCTGAGGTGGACAGACGCAGACCTGGGGATCCACCTCCTTCCCCAGCTGGCATCAGCTCCAGCCTCTGAAACCTGCTCTTCATGTCACATCCATGACAGCAGTGGTTTTTCTGGGACTGGATGCTCCTTCAATGCCTTCCTTCACTTTCCCCTCCCCCGCTGTGAAAAAGCAGCCTGGATGCATATGTACAGGCTCAGTGCAGCCGGCAGCTGGACGACATGAAGGCACAGAGCATCTTTCCATCTGTGATGGCTTGAAGCTTCATATCTTCATTACCCAGCAGAAGGGAATGAGACCACGGCAACTGAATCAGATGCTTTTGCCCTGACAAACTGCAATTCAGGATTTACCCAATTTACCTCCTGGACAGCAATCCTGCATGCTCTGCACACAAAGAAGCAATCCCTTCTCTCTCTGTCTTAAAATCTGAAAAAAATCCACTTGAAAGATGCAATAAGTGGTGTTTCTATGTCTGGAAATGAAGAACGGTTCCTTCATGGAATTGGGAATTGGAAAGGGCAGGGCATACCAGCAGGTTGCACTGATTAGACCATGAGAAAGGGATCACTCAGGTAATTCCTTCCACTTTCAATGTGACCAAAGTCTCTCAGAACTTTCCACGTGCCCAACACAAAATGAATATCCAGCTAGTTCAGCCAAATTGCTTAAAGTGCCTTTTTTCCTTTGGTGAGCTGCACACGCAAAGAGGTTGGCTGTATCAGCCAGCCAAGAGCCGCTTCTACTTCCAAGATGACCTTCTGTTTTATCATTTTCATCACTTTGGACATTTTCCTCAGTTTGTCTCTGACTCGTGAGGGCTTGGGCTGTCGCAGAGGAGCAGCCTTACCTCAGGGCAGCAGTTGCTGATGCTGCAGGGGAGCAGGTTGCAGCCATGTCCCGGCATCCTGGTGGGGCTTGTGCTGCCCGGGATGAAGCCTGCACCTCTTCATCTTCTGCTGTGATCTCAGCCAGCTCAGCTGATGGTTGTGTGCTGCAACCCCACCTTCAACACCAGCTGAGCAGTGCCATTAACTTTATTCCTTGCCATTAAGGGATGGCCAGATGGGCAGTGAGCAGGAATCTGATTCCAGCGCCCCATGAGAACTGGCTTCTTCTACCAATTTAACCCCCCTTGGTACAAAGAAACCTCCCACTTGCTGTGGGTCTTGTCCCAGGGACCCAGGAGCTTCTCTGCTCATTGCTCACCAGGTATTTTCTGCCCTCAAAGGCTCTTGCACATCTGTAGTTTGTTTTTGAGAAGGCCCTTCTTGGCACCTCTCATTGCACGGTGGTTTTTACCATCTCAAATCATCTTAGCAGCTCTTTATCCCACTAATGTTTCCCCAATGTTGGACACTTTTAAGACACTTCTAAGATTCAGCTGGACAGGGTGCTGGGCCATCTTGTCTAGACCCTGCTTTTGCCAAGAAAGTTTGGACCAGCTGATCCTTGAGGTCCTTCCCAACCTGGGATTCTGTGATTCTATGATTAATGTTCAACTTTCAACATCCTCCTTCTAAGGTACAGACACAGGCTGGATGCATCCACTGCATCTCCCCAGCTCCGCAGACTGAGGATGAAACCCATCACTCTTCTCCCCATCCATCCTCCATTCGTGCAGTTATGCATTAATTGGTTATTTATTCACCGTGCTGGGCTGCTGGTGCACTGCACTCTCCGGAGCGGTTGCGTTCACACAAGTTGGGTCTATTTTCTGCCAGCCTGAGGTGCAGATGCTTCTTCTTGGCAGTGTTTTGGCACGTGAGTGCCCTTTCTGTTTGGCTCAGGCCCATCCCAAGGTCCCCACTGCTCTGCGAGGCTGCCTCCACTCTCTCCTGGTTGACTGCTCTGGCAATCTTCACATTATTTGAAAATTTGATTGTAAGTTATTTTTACATCCCAGTCACTGATGTAGTAGTCATGGGCTTAATAGCAAAATCGCGCCGTAGCGCTGTCATTCAAAGATGATTCTCAGCTGATGTCCTATTTTTAGAATTTCTCCATTAATCTGCTCTTGTTAGTGTGTAGCACTGATAGCAGGCAGTGTTAAACCAAACATTTTGTAAGAACCTGCTCCTTTCATGCAGTTACCAAACAAACCAGCTCCAAAGCAGCAAACCAAGCTTGTTTTGACAGGCTCTATCTCCTCATAAGCCTACCTTGAATGTCATTGATTACACTCCAGTTTTTAATTTCCTATTCATTGAATCCTGTACAAGCTTTCCTATTCTTCTCCTAGGATGGCTGCCAGGTCAGCCCAGCTCTCTTCATTCACCCCGTATGAACTCTTTGCTGTGCTGGGATTTCTCTATTATTCCAACTTCATTAAAAATTGATCTCGGTGGATCAGAGGCTGCTGATTCTTTTGTGATGATTATCCACAAACTACCTCTGGCCTGCAACAACCAACAGAAATATTTATCCAGCACATTAGCCTGCTTTGCATCGTTATGGGCTGAAACAAGAGCTTGCTGCTCCTGTTTCTGGGGTGCATTTGCCTTGAAATCATGAAATCATAGAATAGTTTGGGTGGGACCTTTAAAGACCATCTAGTCCACCCCCCTGCCATGAGTAGGGACATCTTCCACTAGCCCAGGTTGCTCAAAGTCCCGTCCAACCTGGCCCTGAACCCTTCCAGGGATGGGACATCTACCACCTCTCTGGGCAACCTGTGCCAGTGTCTCACCACCCTCAGCATAAACAATTTCTTCCTTACACATAGTCTGAATCTCCCCTCTTTCACTTTAAAATCATCACCCCTTGTCCTGTTGCTACAGACCCTGCTAAAATGTCTGTCCCCATCTTTCCTATGAGCCCCCTTTAAGTACTGACATGCAGAGCTCATCATCCCCAGCAGCCAGACCCCAGCTGGAGTCTCCTCTCAACCCACTGTGGGACATGGCCGGACCAGCCCTGCTTCAGAGCAGCATTAGAGCAGCTGCCCAGCACCTCCCTGCAGAGGTTTGCCAGACTTTAATTACCTGTTGTGTCTCTCTCTGCTAAATTAAAAAGCCCTTCAGGTTAGAAACAAGTTTCCTCATGCTGGTGTTTACAGACAGTGATAAAATGAACCCCAAAGGATGTCTGTGGTGGTGCGTGCTCAGCCTGTCCCTCAGCAATTAAATTAAGAGAGACCCAGCACAGTGTGCTCTCCTTGCTGCCCATCTTTGCTTGGGGCTGCCAGCGCAGCCCAGCCCAGGAAAGGAGTTGGGATCAGAGATGCCCTTCAACAAACACCAAGCAAGACATCTCCCCTGGCTTTACGTTGACAGCAGTGGGAAGCAGAATCCCAAAAGGGGCTTCATCTCCTCTTGCTGCAGGTCCATGGGGAGCTAGGGCTCAGCTCAGGCACCCTTTGAGTACCCATCACCTGGAAGGACACGTGTCTCCTCCTGTCATTTGGGCCCCTCACTCCAAAAAGGCCCTTGAATGACTCGAGCGTGTCCAGAGAAGGGCAACGGAGCTGGTGCAGGGTCTGGAGCACAGGTGTGATGGGGAGCGGCTGAGGGAACTGGGGGGGTTTAGTGTGGAGAAGAGGAGGCTGAGGGGAGACCTCATGGCCCTCTGCAACTCCCTGAAAGGAGGGTGCAGAGAGGGGGGATGAGTCTCTTGAGCCAAGGAACCAGCGGCAGGCCAAGAGGGAATGGCCTCAAGCTGTGCCAGGGCAGGGTCAGACTGGCTCTTAGGAAGTATTTCTTTGCAGAAGGGGTTGTTGGGCGTTGGAATGGGCTGCCCAGGGCAGGGGGGGAGTCCCCATCCCTGGAGGGGTTGAAGAGTCGGGTTGACCCAGCGCTGAGGGATCTGGTGGAGTTGGGAACGGTCAGTGTGAGGTTCATGGTTGGACTGGAGGAGCTTCAAGGGCTTTTCCAACCAAGATGATTCTGTGATTCTGTGATCTCCTGTAGCTCTAAAGGCCTGTGTTTGTCTCGGATGTCCCAGGACACCTGCATGGCAGCAGGTCCTCACGTTTAGCTGACAGAGATGAAGCACCAGCAGCTGGAGAGGGGTCTGGGGGAGCTGGGAGCAGCAAAGCACACCCTGGTTCAGGACGATGTGCGTTGGGCACAAGGATCTGGCTGTGGCTAAAGGATGGGCAGAAAAGGCTGAAATTGTGCTTGAAGTCTCAAGCAGAAGACAACCAGGAGTCCAAAGGAGCCAACAACAGGAGAGCCTTATTCTAACCCTATAAGCTTCCTGGTGGTGGAGGAATAGGTTTCAGATCTGAACATCAGTGGCAGGAATCAACCTGCTGAACAGATTATTCAAAGTCATAAATACAAAGGGATTATCCAGGGATTTCTGTTCAGACTCAGCGTTTCTCCTGCTGGCTAAGAAATGTCTTCAACAGGATATTTGTGCCAATGAACCTGGATCCATCCCACCCCAGAGCAGCTGGTGCTGAGCACCTCCCTCAAGGGAAAGCAGGGAATCTGTGGTACAAAAAAAAAAAAAAATTAAAGCCCAGGGTCACAAGCCAGTGCTGTAACTACAGCCCATCCCTCTTGCACAGAAATGACTTGGAGGAGGAGGACAGACAGACATAAATCTTGGAGAGGAGGGAGAGGAGTGGGGAGAAGCAGAGCCCTGGTGCTGGGGTTTGGAAAGGTGAGCCATGGTCTCTGTGAATAATTCACAGGTAGCTGATTAGTGCTATTTATCAAAGCCCCAGATAAAGGCACGACACCTGATGCAGGTCCACCCTGAATAATGGAGGGAGCCATGCCGAGACGTGGCTCTGTGGCTCATTGAGTTGCTTTTGTTTCCTGCCTCAGTGGCCATCAGCATGCGGCTAATTAGCTGGTAAAATAATCCTTTTCTGGCCCCGGCTGGGTGCCTCAGGCTCCTTACAGCAGCTGAGTGAGTGCTGGCTCCTTGGAGGAGCTGTGGGTTCCGGTGTGTCTCGTCTCTGGGAGCCATTCCCCAGGGTGCTGCGTGTCTGAGTGCCCAAAGAAAGGGGCAGAGCATGGAGGTGGGGAGATAGTTCATGGGGACAGCTCAAAGGGGTTAGACCAGTGGTGCTACCAGCCCAGAAACTGGTCTCCAGCCCCTAACTGAGGCATCCCCAGGCTGGGAATCTCTCCCCTCCAGCCAAGACCCATCCAAACCAGTCCAGGGATGCCATGTCCCAGTGCGGGTGGATGAGGGGCAGTGCCACATCCTGCCCATGGTTAATTTACTGGAGTAGATGCAGACTGAAATGCCCCACACAAGAGAAGGACCAATAGTCACAGGTCCTACACACCCATCCTGCAGACATGAGATGCTTCATCTGATGCCACTTATCCCATCCTGGAAAACAGATGGTGAAGCCAAATAACTGCTGCATGGTGGGATGACCTGGGTAGAAACACCAAGGGTTCACCTCTGTCCTTTCTTTTCTGGTCCCCTGTAGAGACCTACAAAATACCTTCAAGATGGGTGAAAATTTGTAGCATGTGCTCCCTTGGTGAAGGGCCCTGGGAGAGGTCGTATGCAGGAGATGGATGTGTGATGTGAGGTCCCAGATGTGGATTTCAGTGTGTCTGAGCAGGACATGACACTGTGGGACACATATGAGTGATGAGGGGTGAAGGAATGTAGGCACAGGAGAGGGCAGATATGCAAGGAGCAAGTGGAGGCAGCAGGCAGGGCAGCACGCTGTGCTGGTGAGACAGCAGAGAGGATGGCAGCGTGGTCCAGCAGCCACAGAGCATCATCCCTGAGGCAGGAGGTCTGGTCTCTGCTGCTGCTCCCATTCCTGACCTGCTGGGACAGCCTGGACAAGCCTCTTCCTGAGCTACATGTTTTCCTTGTGCTTAGGGCCACGAAGATGCTCGGGGGGCTGGAGCACCTCCCCTGTGAGGACAGGCTGAGAGAGTTGGGGGGTTCAGCTGGAGAAGAGAAGGCTCCGGGGAGACCTTAGAGCGGCCTCCCAGGACTGAAAGGGGCTACAGGAAAGGGGGGAGGGACTCTTGATCGGCGGGGGGGGAGGGAGGGATAGGATGAGGGGTGATGGTTTTAAACTGACAGAGGGGAGATTTAGATGAGATCTAAGGCAGAAATTCTTCCCTGTGAGGGGGGTGAGGCCCTGGCACAGGTTGCCCAGAGAAGCTGTGGCTGCCCCCTCCCTGGAAGGGTTCAAGGCCAGGTTGGACGGGGCTTTGGGCAACCTGGGCTAGTGGAAGGTGTCCCTGCCTGGGGCAGGGGGTGGGACTGGATGGGCTTTAAGGTCCCTTCCCTCCCAAACCAGTCTGGGATTCTCTGATGAGACAAGGACAATGCCCATCGATGACCACATACCTTAAGGATGAGGAACGCTGCACAAAAACTAAGAGCTTTTGCTTCAAGGTGGTTTGTTTTCCCCTATGTCACTGTTTCCCTCCCCTGGGGCAAGAAGCAGTAACTGGATCTGGCCAAAGGCCAAAAGCCACGTTACAAACCCGTCAGCTCCTCGCAGGCCAGCTGGGTGATGCAGGGGTGGGGGCACAGATAACATCCCCCTGCAGAAAACCGATACCCACAGGGGAGGCAGGAGCTGGCTCCCCTTACCTGACAGAGAGACAAAGAGACTAATACCAAAGGCTTTTAATACAGCACTGTGCTCTCCAGGATAAAAATAGAGCTTTGTTTTGTCCTTTGTACTCCGGCTTCTCCAGCAATTAAGATCTTTGCAAAATTCAAGTCTTTTGTATGAAACTGCCTCCAACTTGCAGAAACCAGGGTGCTCAACATTTCACCCGCAGAGAACAACCCGCTGCAGAATCACTGTAGAATAATGGAAAAAACTATTAACTCCAGTGCAGGTTTCCCCTCCTGTCTGAGTGCCCTCCCCGCGCAGAGCAGCACGCAGACTCTGGGCAAGGACCTTGCAAGAGCCGCATTTTGCAAACCAGAAGGTGCCACGATTTCCTTGAGACGGTGTTTGGGCCGCAGCTGGGCGAGTCTTTCTGCTGCCCGGCTTGCTTAAACACTGCCGAGGTGTGAGCTGGAGACCGCGGGGCATCGTCAGTGATGCGGGAGATTCAGTTCTCCCCGGTTTCTTCCCTCGCAGTGTGGCAGATCCCAGGGATACCTTGAGGTCACATCCAGTGGCTGACTCACCAGGCCGCTGGATGAGCGATGCCTCCCCGGTGCACACATCGAGATGTCATTTTTGTCTAGAGAATTGCTAAAAGGCAGAAAACAATTAAATCTTTGAATGCAGCTAAGTATCCCTTCTTAATGTCACCAGTAAAATAAAAAAAATCACATGGGAAGATCTGATGCCATCTGGGGACAACCTTAGGGTTTATGTTTGTTGCTTTCGTGTGTGATTTGGATCCCCAAACTTTATTACGTGAAGTCCAGTCCTCTTGGAGGGAATCTTACGCCTGCCTTAGTAGTTGGGAACAATCCAGTCACCTTGATTATCCAAACATCATTAAAACAACTTTTCCCACTAATCCTTTCAGCACTGGAAACACGGAAAGTTGCTCTCCAATGCTGTAACAGGGTGTCTTTGCAACAAGCTGTTGGTTGTAAGAGTCCTTTGGTTTTGAGTTATGAACTGCAGTAACAAAGACCCAGTAGAAAAGGAAAACGTACAAAAGAGGACAAAAGCTCTGCAACAGCTTTTATCTGAGGAACTGTAAATTACATTAGTCCAATTCAAAAGAGGACATAAAGAATAGCCACAAGGTTAAACCAGGGAGGAAGAAGTTATTCATCATCTGTTTCAGTAGGAAAACTTCGAAGACAGGAAAATGAAGATAGTGGGAGCAGGCTCAGGATGAAATAGGTCTTCAGATGATGCTGGGTGAGCTGTGGAGAGCCCCACCACGAGATCGGGTGGATACTGAAAGTTTACAGGTTCAAAACTGAATTTGACATCTTCATGGAAGAAAAATCTGCGTGAGTTCGTTGAAGACAAAGATATCCCCTCTGGCCCCAGGAGTCCCAAGGTGGACATCTTACACGGGCCAGAAAGCTCATACTCTGGATGACAAGGAGTGATGAACTATGGTCCTTCCTGATGTATCTGGGTTATTACAAACGGATTTGTCCCACTGAGAGCCCAGGCCCCCCCATCCCCCTGATCCATGGGCTGCACTCTTTCTTTTCGTGTTTTTTCTTAAACCAGCACTTTTTTGATTCTCCATTTCCCATTGCACTTCTCGAGCTGTGGGATTATTCACCTCAGAAGAAGGTCCTAGTCCAACTTCTTTTCCAGACGATGCAGAATGGGTATGGTGGGGACCAGGCCAGTGAGCAGGGTCTCCTCACACACACCTCCACAAAGTAGGGTGGGTGGCAAGTGCTCCAGAGCATGAGCTTCATGAAGCCCAGCTCAGCTCCCCAGCCCTTAGGGCTGGTATCTGAGGTACGCCTACAGCTGCCCAGTCCACAGGCAGGTGGATCATCTACCTGAAACCTTTCTCCAGCACGAAGGCCCTTGCAATGGGATGGCTGCAGCAAGTCTGAAGTCTCATTAAGACTTTCTAGCATCAGCTTCCATGGAAGGTAAAAGAGAGAGGGACAGGGTGTGCTTGGTTATGACCTGAGAGGACTGATGTCACCAGGGGCAGGAACCTGGAAGGGTAGAAGTTTCCATACCATGTCGGAGATGCAAGCTAATCAGCCAAGATGTCTGCGGAGGTATCAGCTCAGCCTTTCTGCCAGTGATACCATGGCAGACAACTTGTCCAGTTTTACAGGCAAGGCTGGCATGTGAAAAAAGAGCTGAAATGCTGAGCCCCATGGAGGAGGGAAGCCACAGAGACAGAGATGAGCAGAGTCCACACTTTCCAGAAGGAGCTGCAAATCATCTTGGCTCACCAAGAGCCAGAGGAAAGCGAGCAGGGGAGAAGGCAGCTGGGACAGCTGGCTCAGCTCAAGCTGGATGTGGCCAGCAAGGGGTGATGTGGCTTGTGTAGTGCAGGCTGTGAAGAGGAAGAGGTTTGAGCCCTTTCTTTCATTTTTTATTACCTTCTGAGGCAGGCTGGATGTTTGGCTCTGAAGGGAAATGATACTTCGCTGGCTTTCAAACTGCTTGCTTTTTGTAACAGTAGAAATTCAGATCCTCTGCCTGGAGAACTGGGCACCTTCAAGAGGACAGCTTCCTTCTCTGGACTGATCCCCAAGAAAAACACATTTCATGGAGATCTCTGGCAGCAACAGGACAATTCTCACCACTCAGCTTTGCCTGGGCATGGAGTTTAAGTCCAGTAGCCAGCAGAGAAAGACCAGAAACTCCCATGAGCATTTTCTCCCCACACCAGATACATTTAAGGCATCTGGGATGGATTTCCCTCGAGCTGGGACAGTCCCTCCGTTTGAGCACAGAGAGCTCAGGGACTAATGGTGAACTGCAGGACAGCTACGAGTAGTTGGGATGGGCCCTTCTCTAGGGAGAGAGGAACGTGAGCAATCATCAGGGCATTTTAAACCCTGATGATTTTGAGCTGCATCAGGGCTTTGTGCCTTTTGGAGTTTTGTTTGGTTTTGTTTAACGCAGTTTTGGTCATTGAGCAAAGTCTATTTCAGAGAAAGGGAATCTTTCAAGATTCCTTAGCTTTATATTTTAATTTTAAAAGCTCAGAGAGCATAGGTGGACTTCCCACAACTTGCAACAAAGGCCAGATCTGATATCCCTGGGCAACTTGGGTGTCTGGAAAAGGGAAAAAAGGAAAAGAGAGCACTTCTGTTATTCTTTACACAATGACACAAAACCACCTGTCCTGACAACATTTTTTTTACATCTAGGGTAGCTTTAAAATGATCTCTGGGCAGGATCTTGAGCCCAAAGTCCTCCTTGGAGGCCGCTTGAGGCATTCAGAGATAATGACCTTGGCAGCTCTGCCTCCAGGGTGGAACAGAGCCCTGCCAGGCAGGAGGTGGGCATGGAGAAGACTTGTGCAAACAGCCACGCAAAGGGGGTTGGTGACCCTCTGCCCTGGACTTACCCTGCCCAATCCCACTCACAGCCCAACGGCAACATGCCAAACATGGCTCGGTTTGTCACGTGGAGGTCGGCTGTGCTTTTCCTCGTTGCCCTGGCATGTCCCATCCCTCTCACCTTGCAGAGTTGACACATTTTCCCTCAAAACCTTCCCTGCTTCTTCAGACCTGGGTTGGTAAAATGACCCTTCATGGGTTACAGTCATTTCCATATAGCTTCTAGATTCATGCAACTGAAAACCCAAGCCCTCCTTTGCCAAATGTGGGTTGAAAAGTTGGAAATAGTGATTTTTTTTTCTAGCCCTTGTAGCATTTTCTAGCGTTCTAGCATTCCCAGCACGTGAGGATGCATGCACTGGGACATGCACCAGGGGCTAAGCTATGGGCAGCGTGCCTCCAAAAATGTTTCTTTGCTGTGGGACCTTCTTACTTCGCACCAGCAACCCCCAGCCGTGGCTGTTCTTTGGCTCTGTGATGCTTTGCAACCAGGCAGGACCAACTGGGAGATCAGAGATGTGTGAGGCGCCCAAAAATGGGTGATGTGAAACCAGGGAGCTGCTCTGTTTGGTCTGTGCAGCTCATTGGGGTACCTGCAGGGAGAGACACTGGCTCTCTGGGAGCTCAGGCTGGAAAAGCAGAAAGGAAATGAGCTGGAAGGGAGTTGCTGTGGGATACTTGGGGGTCTGATGGTACGTTTGGAAGCTGCAAGCGCTTGCATTTAGGTGCGAACCAATGTTTGTGCAATACTGGTAAATGCAAATTGTTTCCTCCAGCGGCTTACGCGATGAGTGCCCTGGAGCTTGGACCAAAATGAAGAGCTTTTTTCACTGTCTCACCAAACTGCAGCTCCATCTGTAGTCATCTGACTCTTTAAGTTAAAGCTTCCTAAATCACCTTCCTCCTAATTACCCCCTTTGCACCAAGCCTATGCGGTAGGCAAGTCAGAGCTTATACTTGCAAGCGCATGTAATTATTGTTGGTTTGTTATTGTTCGGATAACCTGGTGAAATGTAGGACATAACAGCTGCTCCAGCCCAGCAGCCTCCAGATATTAAAAGTTGCTTCAGTGAATTAACTTTTTTTTCATCAAACTCTTGCAAAAATTCTCATTAAATATAAATGGATTTTCTTTTCATCCTGGAAGACAAGTGGAATAGCACAATGAGTACCAGTCAGCCCTGTCGTATTGAAATACATCCTGTCAGGTAACTAATTTGGGATGAGATTAGAGATCTGGTTGCTAAAGTGGTAATTTGGGTATACTTAGACTTCTGCACGGTGTCTGACTTGGTGTCACGCAATATTTTGATTAAGAAATGAAAAATTCTGCGGAAATTTGACATGGCGGGTGCTGAAGGGGTTACACACGTGAGCGGCGCTCGGGAGTGACTGCAGGCAGGGATTTGTCACCGAGGGTGTTGGAGGGTGTTGGTGCCCGTGGGGACCAGACCTTCTTGTGCAGCAGTTTGCATTTCCCCGCGTGTGGCGAGTGGTTGTGGCCAACAGCACAGGCAAGGAAGCTGAGCGTGGGGAAGCCGTGTCTAGGGAAGCTGGTACAGAGCTGCTGCAGTTGTTTGGCGGCCTGGAAATAGCATCATTATGTGCTTCAATGTGGTCTGAAAAATTATAGGTGTCTAGTTGCAGAGCCCACCACTTTGGAAAGGTGCTGGAAAAGTGGGGTTGATTAGAGAGGAGTGGCCGGAGTCATTCAAACCGTAGCAGATCTGCCTACCCTGAAGTCATCAGCAGCTCCATCTGTTTATTGGCCAGGAAAGGAAGAGGTGGCCTGATCATGGACCAAGAAGCAGGAATTTGGTGGCTGTCGCCCTGGGAGCTGATGAATCCACAGGGTTTTATCCCCTCAGCAGATTTCATCTGAGTAGGGGGGTCACCTGAGCCCCATTGGTGGTCCAAAAGATTAACATGTCACACGATCACTTTTTTGAGCAGCCTGGCCATTGGTCATGTCCCCGTGCTGCCTGTTTGGCATCGCAAAAGCTCATTAATTCAGGGAAGACAGTGGAGCAGCCATCTGGGAGAGCTGCTCGCCCTCCCCACCATGCCTCCAGGTTGAAGGCTGTGTCCCCCAGCTGTCCCCGAGGACCAGGACCCCCCAGATCTCCGCAGCCCTCTTTACAGGTGGAGCAAGGCAGTGCTCGGTGTGTAATCTGGGGTGTAGCCACGGCGCAGGAGTTCAGAGATGCTGCTTTGGGTTGCGGGGTGTAACAAAATCCTTCAGAGTTTGCGGTGCCAGAGGGTGGGAAGGCGGCTGGGCAGGGGGAAGGCAGGAGGAAGATGCAATGGCTGCTCCTGCCTGCCCCACCCCTCCCTGCGATACTCCTGGTTGTCTCTCAGACACTGCAGTGTGACGAGCACTGGAAGTTTGTTTAGGTGGGGAGCAGGTGAGGCTGCAGGGATGGGTTGTATAATGGCTCAGCATGATAACTTCTTTTTTTTTTTTTCCCCCTATTTTTTTTTCCTGTTTGATATCAGATTACAATCCTAATTTCAATTCCACAGCTTTGATTTGGATCTGACCCAGTTTCTCTGTCTATCCTAGTGCCCTCCACAGACATCATCGGGGCCCTTTTGTGTCCCGAGCCACGCTGGCCATAGCCAGACAGGGAAGCTCCCCTCTCCAAACTGCCCTGGGGCTCCCAGCCCCGGGCTAACCCCTGCCCTGCATCCCTGCGATGGGCTAGGGACATGCACTAGCCTGGCCAACCCTGGCAGGCAGCATCCCAGTGTGGATGGGTGAGGGACAGAGCCCTGGCAGCACTTAATTCACTGATTTAGATGCAGCCAACATCTCCAAGTTGTTCCGGAGCAGGAGACCGGCTCTCCCTGAGGTCTTTGCTGTAATTGCGAGTTGGATCCTCCCTGGGGCAGCTGAGTCTTCGTTCCAATCTCCTGGGCTGTTGCGGGCCTGGCAATGGGTTAAAAGCGGTGGCATCCCTCTGCTTTCCCACCCTACCTTGTGAGGGGTGTCTGGAGGTGGGGACCAAACAGAAGTGCCCCGATTTGCCTTTAGTCACTTCCCAGGAACAGACAGACTGATGGACAGACGGACGGGCGGGCAGGTGGGCGGATGGATGGATGGATGGATGGATGGATGGATGGATGGATGGGTGGATGGATGGATGGATGGATGGATGGATGGATGGATGGATGGAGATACTACCCCTCCCAACAGAGGCTGCAGGAGCTCAGGGAGCAAACAGCATCCCAGGGGCACTGGCAGAGAAGAGTGGAGAGGACTTCATGGGCTGGAGGATGCTCTTAGCAAAGCCAGACCAAGGTGCACGTCTCAGCCTCAGAACCCTTGCTCAGAGGCAACAGGCACTTCAGTGCTGGTAATGCTTGGTGGGGTTCACTGTCTCTCCTGAAGCGCACCAGGCTTCATTGAAAGGTGGCATGTGCCACCCAGGCAAAGAACAAAGTGTGTCATGGGGTGTGCAGCAGCCCCAGATTGCCTGATCCAAGGCTTTCAGCAAGCTCTAAGTACCGAACCAGCCAGGCTGGGTTTGAAACAAGAGCTGTTCCTACAGTCTGATAAAATTACAAGTGACCCAGAAAAACTCCCTCTCTTTCCATCAGCAGAAATGCCAGGGAAGGGAGCAGGGCACTTGATGAATTATGAAACACTTGGAAATGAAAGGCTGTGTAGACAAGTGCTGAATATTTCATTCCCTCTTGGTCAGCTCTTGCCTGCCAGGGGAAGTGGGCTGGGAGGGTTCCGCGGAAGGAGCCCGTTATCCCAAGCCTAATGCAGATGCATCTTCCCAATAATTCTCAGTCTTGCAGATGAGCTGGCCCGAGGTCTGCGAGTGGAGCTGGGGAGTGCAGGAGCACATAGTCAGGCTGAAAGGGTTGCAAAGATGAGCTAAGGGGATGACGAAAGGGCCTGCATCTCACCATCCTCTCAGGAGATGGAAACATCTGCTCTTTGCCTCTTGCCACTGTCCAGATGTGGCCGGGGAAAAGCTGCCATGGGGCTAGGAGTGGCTTGGACATACTCACTTTTATCCGCTCCCGTGGTGGCATCAGCCTGCGATTCCCAGCACTCCCAGGCAGCGCCCGCTTTCGACTGTAGCTTGGCTGGGGAGACCATCGGCGTGATGGAGATGGAGATGGTGTTGCTGCAGCCTCTGGGCTTCTCTGAGGTGACCTTGTCCGAGGCAGAGGCAGCACCGCAGCAGGTCACAGAAGCAGGAGGGGTCTGGAAAGTTGGTTTGGGGAGGTCAGGAGGGGTCCCTGGCTCTCTGCTCTGGCTGGGGCACGTCCTCTCCTGATGGGTCCCTCTGCCTGGGACATCCCCACTGTCCTGTTCTCATGTGGAGATGCTGCCTGACCCTGGGGTCTCCCCCACCAGCCCCAGCTCCCCCCACCCCCACAACCATGCTCTGAGCAAGCACGGGCGGGCTGTGCAGGAAATGCCTCACGGAAATGTTTGCACCCTGTTGACTCGTGGGGGGTTTTTTTCGCACTTTTTTTGCTATTTGCTTTGACAGGGCCAGATCCCAATGCTCTTGGGGAGAAGCACCGTACGGGCACGTGGTTGATACCACACCATGAAGCCTTGAGCACACAAACTGCCACAGCTCTCATACCCCTCCTGGCAAAGCCACAACAGCCACACTGGAGAAACCCGCCAGTTACTCCCGGTTCTAAAGCAGTGCTGGTATTAAGATGTGACATGTGAGATGAGCTGAACTGTGGCCTCTCAGAGCTGCCAGCTGTGGAGGGCTTTGTTAACTTTGTTACCCATAAAGCACCAGGGAAATGCATGTGCCTCTTTCAGCCCAGCCTCCCCTGTGCCCTGTCCCACCACCACCAGCAAGGGGGTTTAGAGGAACCAGAAGATCCCCTCGTTCCCCCAGCATATCCCCTAGGATACAGTTAGGTTCTCCCATGGAATGGAGTTCCCTGGAGGCACCATTTCATTGCAAAGTCTTATCATGACTCATTTAAGACTTCAGTTGCTTTCCCAGGGGGGTCAACACCAGCAGCCGTCAGCTAAAACTGCCACCACCACCATAAGTGAACCCTCAACTGAGTAGTGCTGCGAGCGTGCAACCTGCAGGGAGAGGTGAAGGGAGCAGGGCTTGGTTGGTCTGGTGGAGAGGAGACAAGGGGACCACCTAACAGCAGCCTGCAGCTACTTGAGGGGGGGTTACAGAGATAACGGTAGAGTCCAGAAGAGGCCACGAAGATGCTCGGGGGGCTGGAGCACCCCCCTGTGAGGACAGGCTGAGAGAGTTGGGGGGTTCAGCTGGAGAAGAGAAGGCTCCGGGGAGACCTTAGAGCGGCCTCCCAGGACTGAAAGGGGCTACAGGAAAGGGGGGAGGGACTCGTCATCAGGGGGGGAGGGATAGGACGAGGGGGAACGGTTTTAAACTGAAAGAGGGGAGATTTAGGTTAGATGTAAGGAAGAAATTCTTCCCTGTGAGGGGGGTGAGGCCCTGGCACAGGTTGCCCAGAGAAGCTGTGGCTGCCCCCTCCCTGGAAGGGTTCAAGGCCAGGTTGGACGGGGCTTTGGGCAACCTGGGCTAGTGGAAGGTGTCCCTGCCCATGGCAGGGGATTGGAACTGAATGGCATTTGAGATCCCTTTCAACCCAAACCAGTCTCTGGTTCTGTGACACGTGAAATAGCAAGAGCAACAGGCACAGACTGTGGCTTGGGAGGTTCAGGTTGGATATCAGGAAAATATTCTTCCCCAGGAGGGTGGTGCAGCCTCAGCAGGTCAGCAGAGAGGTGGGGAATCTCCATCCATTGGAGGTTTTTGAGGCTTGGATAGATGAAGCCGTGACCACACTCATCTAGAGTTGGTGATGGCCTTGCTCAGTGCAGGAGGTCCCTTCCACACAGCAGGTCTGTGGTTCAGACATACCGGCCCTTGACCAAAAAGCTCAGAGCCCTGCTGCGAGATCCCGCGGGAAGAGTTTCAGCCCCACACTGGTTTGTTGCTGAAGCAGCAGCTGGGAGCTCTGGGCTGTAGTGGATTCCATATGGGAAACCAGGAGATGGTCAGGGAGGGAGAACTGGGTACAGGCACATTCCTACCCCCTGCAACTGCAAAATAAGGCAGAGCAGCTTGAAACCACTTCAGAGCAGTTTCTGCAGCTTAAATAGAAATCAGAAATGCCCAAGGCTGCAGGACTGCAGTCTCACTGGTGTTCATCAGCAGCCTGAGGATAAGAAGTGGAAGGTGGATTGCAGTCTTGTGGCAGTCAGCTTTTCTAGAGCATTAAATCGATGAGGAAAATTCAGTTCTCTGTCCAAACCTGGTGGACACACTTGTGGTGTCAGACACGTGCTTGGTTTATGGTAACTGAGCTCTGAAGAGTCTCCACGTACTCGGAGCCCAGTGCAAAGATAAGCAAAAGCTTGGCTCTTCCTCGGTGCTGCAGCAGTCACACCGTGTCCCTCAGCAAAGGGGCACACTTTGTCCTGAAACCATGGCTCTGCCCTCAGGGTAACGCAGTAAACTAGAGGAGCTAGAAGGGAGCCTGAGCCCTGGGAAAGTTCAGGCTGGTTCCAGGTCATTCTGCATTTCCCATCACAGTACTAAGCACTTTCCCCATGGCTGAGGGTGTTCCTGCTTACAGACACATCTGCCATCGCTGTGTCCGTGCAAGAAGCTTCCCACTCCTCCATCGTGCCACGCTGGGGCAATATGCATCTGTGAGCCAGAGGTTTCTGGGTCCACCTTGATCTAAGAGCAGCAGAGAAGCCACCACCACAACTTGATTTCTTCAGAACCTGATATTGCAGAGGTGCCATTATGTATTGACTCCTCCAATTTTTCAGTGATTGAATCACAGAATCACAGAATCATCTAGGTTGGAAAAGACCTTGAAGATCACCTAGTCTGACCATTAGCCTAGAAAGCAGGTTTGAAATGTTGCCAAGGGAAATGCATTGTAAAATGGCTGCATTTTTATGATGTGCCACCAGCAAACAGGTTAAATAATACCGACGCCTATAAATACATGTAAGAGCAAGAACTGAGGCACGCGTTACCGGCTGAGCCTAGCAACCTTCCCAGGCAAATCTAACTCGTAAGCAACTGCACTTAAATAACTTGATCTTAGAGCTCAAGCCACAAGAGCATCGCTCCAGACTGACCTGCTGAAACCAAACCCAGCCCTAGGCAGAGGCTGAGGCAGAGTCTGTGCTAAAATCCTGAGAAATAAAGCACAGACTTCTCTCGAGGAAGCCTTTCTAAGACAAGAGAGCTGTGGCTCTTTCAAACAGCAAATAACATTATTTCACAAACCCTGAAATCCAGGCTGATGTGGCAGCCTTTTCCCCCAGTAAGCCCATCTCAGAGAAGCAGGTCTCCATGGGAGGTGATGGTGTGTGAAGCAACACCAAAAAAAAAAAAAAAAGGAGTTCATGTTCAATGTCCTGCGTGGCACCTTGGAGACAGAGTTAAGGAGCAAAATGCCGCACACCCACCGTGGAGCTGAGGAGGGGAGGTAGAAGTCCTGCGGGGAAGGGCCCCATCCTGCAGGTCTCTCCTTTGCTCCTGCAGCATCAAGCACCCCCAGCAAGCTACAGCAGGACCCATCAGAGGTTTGTTGGGAAGTGGGACCTCCCTACTGCTGCTGCAAGGCAGACAGAGCTAGATCAGTGGATGAGCAACAGTAAGGTCATTTTTCTGGGCTGCCCAGGGCAGGGGGGGAGTCCCCATCCCTGGAGGGGTTGAAGAGTCGGGTTGAGCCAGCGCTGAGGGATCTGGTGGAGTTGGGAACGGTCAGTGTGAGGTTCATGGTTGGACTGGAGGAGCTTCAAGGGCTTTTCCAACCCAGATGATTCTGGGATTCTGTGATTCTGTTTTCCTCAGGTAGTTTATTAATTTCCTCAGGGAGTTTATTATTATAAACGAGTGGTGTATGGTGGGATAACTACACAGCACAGTTTGATTTCTTTTCCCAGAGAAACACCCACAGCAGTGCTGTCTGATCCCCACACACGCAGGCGTGTGCCCAAGGGGACACAGGGACCTGTGCAAAGAAAGGCCATTTGGGTGGGGAAAGGAAAAAAGAGGGTTGACAGAAGCAGGACCCAGGCAAATCAAGCCTCAAAGCCATTGAAGACCCCAGAGAGCTGAGCAGGGATGAGCAGACCCTGCTCTTCCCTCCAGCATTTTAGAGGGTGCTTCAAAGCTTAAGGAGATGGCTTCAGAGCTGGGAAGGACAAACCCCATCCTTAGCTCTGCCACAGACTGACCTAGGGCAAATCTGCTAAGCCTGCTTTTACCTTGGGTCTCCAGGCTGCCGATGCAGGAACAGCATCGGGATCTTGGGTTACACAGGGGCAGAGAGGCAGGAGAGGAACCCTCAACATCCTGCTGCACAGCACGGGGACTTGTCATCTCTGAAATCACATCTCGATAAATCAGCATTGCAGTAAGCGATGCCTTAAGGTTGGCAAGGAAGTAGTGTAAGCAGCAGCAGCAACTTTCTCGCCGGCCGTCGCCAGCAGAGCACTGCAGGCATATTCCTGCTGTGCCGTGTAATATCATCATTGTCTTCTGGGATCACTGGAGATGACACGCAAGGCATATGGGGTAAGGCAGCTCCGCATTCACTGTTTCAGGGCTTTTTCCATGTCAGGAGTCACTTCTTGATTCATAACTGGCTCTTCTCAGGCCAGGAAGGTCCCTCTGGTGCCACAACAGAACATGAAGCCACAGCTCCTTGACAAGCCATGAGCTGGCAAATAAGTAATGACTTCTATTAGAGAGCGCCAGGCTTCTCTGCTCTCCGTGGAATCTATCTGGACCTGTAATTTAACAAATGTGGCTGCTTTTAGTGTACACACTGTGAGAGCAGCCAGCCTGGGCAAGAGCTTCTAAGAGGAATTAGATGCCTTCAGCCTGCTTGGGGAGGAGTGGCTGGAGACCCGTGAGTCAGAGACGAACCTGGGGGGGTTGATTGCCAGCCGGCTGAACATGAGCCAGCAGTGTGCCCAGATGGCCAAGAAGGCCAATGGCATCCTGGCTTGTATCAGCACTAGCGTGGCCAGCAGGGACAGGGAAGGGATCTTACCCCTGGACTCAGCACTGGTGAGGCTGCACCTCGATGAGTGGGTTCAGTTTTGGGCCCCTCACTGCAAAAAGGCCCTTGAATGACTCGAGCGTGTCCAGAGAAGGGCAACGGGGCTGGTGCAGGGTCTGGAGCACAGGTGTGATGGGGAGCGGCTGAGGGAACTGGGGGGGTTTAGTCTGGAGAAGAGGAGGCTGAGGGGAGACCTCCTGGCCCTCTCCAACTCCCTGAAAGGAGGGTGCAGAGAGGGGGGATGAGTCTCTTGAGCCAAGGAACCAGCGGCAGGACAAGAGGGAATGGCCTCAAGCTGCGCCAGGGCAGGGTCAGACTGGCTCTTAGGAAGTATTTCTTTGCAGAAGGGGTTGTTGGGCGTTGGAATGGGCTGCCCAGGGCAGGGGGGGAGTCCCCATCCCTGGAGGGGTTGAAGAGTCGGGTTGACCCAGCACTGAGGGATCTGGTGGAGTTGGGAACGGTCAGTGTGAGGTTCATGGTTGGACTGGAGGAGCTTCAAGGGCTTTTCCAACCTTGATCATTCTGTGATTCTGTGAAACTCACAAAGACTTTGGACTTAGGTAATAGATTTAGAAATAGTATATAAACTGCATGAGTCCTTTGGATATTTGCCATTTGCTGCGGTGTTGGCCCAATTCTGAGTTGTTAATAAAGCACACCCAGAGATACCTACATCTGGTCATTCTGTTTCTTCCTTGAGAAACTTGGCAGGCTGGGATAAGGACACAAGCCTTCAGGCACCGATTATGATTAGACCTCCCTTGGCAGAAGGGAGTCAGTCTTCTCCTCTGAGCAGCTTTCAGACTCACATGCAGCACCTTCAGACTAAGTCCACCCAAAAAAAACTAACCAACATGAGCCCTGTTCTCCAACCCTGGGCCAATTCAGGTGGGCTAGGCTGTTCCACTTATCCCCCACACAACCAGGCATTTCCAAACTGCTCCAGAGATGCTCTGCCCCAGGAAAACCCCTCCAGGGGGAGAGTGGGGGGGTGGCTTGGGGTCAGGCATGTTGATCTGCGACCTCCCCATGTCACCTTCTGTGCTGACAATGTCCTGGTGCAGATGGGTGAGGGACAACGCCCTGGTTCTTGCCTTGTTCAATTGACTAGCGCAGACATAACTGCAGACATTCGGGACGGAAAAGGCCAGTTTGGGTTCCCTTAGTTGCATCCCAGTAATACAAGACTTATGGTTCCCAAAGTCTCCTTCTCTTCTTATCCCAACAGTCCTACCTTGAAATGGCTTCTCTCCTGGCTTCCCCTTTGCCCACCATCTCCACTGAGCTGGGGTTACTGGCTGCAGCTGCCAGAGTCCTTGGCCATGCTCTGATCCTGCATCTACCTCCTCTTAAGGCAAATGGGAAGCCAAACCAGCCACACACGCTTGGGCGACTTGGCCAGCAAAGCCCTTTGTCATTAAAAACAGATGCTGGTGGGTGCTCACCACAGCTCGCCTGACTTTTCTCTTCTTTGCTCCATAGGCTCATTGGCACTTTCCAGATGGTCCTGCAAAAGGTGGTGGAGGAAGGGCAGGTAGAGGTGACGGACACGCTCATAGATGACAATAATTCAGCCATTCAGGTAGGTCCCGAGGAATAAGCGGCTGCTACTGCCCTTCAGTTGTTGGTCCATTCGTCTGTATTTCTGCTGACTGTGGGAACAGAGAAATCTGTGTTATGCACCTGAATCCCCGAATCCTCAGCTTTTCCTTCACCTCATTACTCTTGGTCTGAAGGAATAAGGCAGCCAGGACTGTCCCAAGGGTGCACAGCAAAGGCTGGCTATTCCACATGCCATCAGAAGTTCAGGATGGGGGCAAAGCAGGAAGGGATCAAGCTGAGATGCCCTCAGTCTGCACACAGGCAGAGTGCAACTGCTCATGCACGGCTCAGAAGCAGCCTGTGAGTTTCCTGCTGCTGGAGATGGGTGGCAGCTCAGAGCACAGCGTGGTCCTCATCCCCACAGAGGTGCTGAGCAGCTGTTTGACCACAGTCCCACGCTGAGCTCTGTTCCCAGAGCTTGCCGACACCTCAGTAATCCCACACTGGTTCTGCCCAGGCCATTACTACGTCAGCTTTAATCCATACTGGTAGTACTGGTTGTTAGAAATGCCCAACGTTTACAATATTTCTCTCTGACCTCAATGCTGCTTTTATCCGACCCTTGTAGCACATGAGAAATACCTCGTGCAGCAGCTCGCCCGAGATCCCATTCTTTATCCCTCTCTGGGGAAAATCAGGGTAAGAAATACCACCCGGTCTGGGTCTGAACCCCTCATCCAGAGCCCCCAATGCCAAGGAAAAAGCTCCCTGTGCGGTGTAACTCAGCGCATTTCCAACTGCTTAACGCGTCTTGTGGGAGCTGTTTCCCATGGAGACTGAGTTTTATAACGCACTTGGAAATACAGCTACTTCTGATCTTCTTGGGTATCAAAACCCTGGTGTTTCAATTAAAAAATAAAACCTCAGCCTCCCCCCTTTTCTGATTCCTTTATAAGCTGCTTCCTACACTCAGCATAAAGAAAAAGTGCAATCAGGTATAACCCTCTGTGCTAACAACAAGCAATTAGCAACGACAAGATGAGTGGTTTCATTAGGAGGAGACAGGATGTGACTTCTGTCAGGGTAGAGGGAATAAAACCGATAAAAGTACAAGGGATACAGTCCCAAGGAGGGAGGAAAAAATGGAGGGGGTGCAGATCAAGAGTGCAAAAATAATTTAAGGGTTGGAGAAAACAGTTTCTGCTGTTCTCTTGGTTTATCAGACTGAAAAGTTGCCTGATTAAAGTCCATGGGACCCACCAAAGGAAGAAAATCCCCTATTTTTAAGACCCTTCAGTGTCACAAGGGGAGCAAATTCAATACATGCAACTTCTTGATGTTGAAAATGATTAAATTTTTAGAATTTTAAGCTAGGACTGAGGAGGTACCTGCATTGCTTGGTGCCCTGCAGCTTGGAGTAGCTGTACAGTAGGTCAGAGCAAATGTTCTGCTGCCCTTCGCCTCGGTATAAGCCATGTGCTTCTAACTGGAGGCACCTGGAGGAGACACGACCTTCCCCAGCCGCTGCCTGATGTGCCGGATAACGGCGCTCATCACCTCTTGCCTACGTCTCCTCTGCGACATGGCAGCTCTGCTGCAGTTGTTTTAGTCAGTGTCCAGCTCTGGAAAACATAAAATACTGACTGTTGTCTATCACTACAAAATCAGGGTGGCCCAGGCAAGGCAGACCTCATCACTCTACAGCTCCCTGAAAGGACGTTGTAGAGAGGTTGGTGCTGGTCTCTTCTCCCAGGGAATTAGTGACAGAACAAGAGGGAACGGCTTTAAACTGCAACAGGGGAGGTTCAGACTGGACATGAGGAGAAAATGTTTCCCAGCAAGAGTGGTCAGAGAGTGGAATAGGCTGCCCAGGGAGGGGGTGGAGTCCCCATCCCTGGGTGTGTTTAAGGGCCGTTTGGATGAGCTGTTGGGGGATGTGGTGTAGGGGAGAACTTTGTAGAGTCGGGCTGAGGGTTGGACTCGATGATCCCAAGGGGCTTTTCCAACCTGAGTGTATGATTCTATTCTATGATTTTACAGGAATACAGATAAGACAATAAATCCCGCCATGTTCTGCATGCTGCAAGCCACAACGATGCACATGCACAAATCCTGCGTTTCTAGTGCTTGCTGTGAGCAGAAATACCCCATCCCTCGATTTCCCCTGCATCTCTGGGGCATCATCTTAACCTCAGGTCACCCTTGTTCGAACCACAGCTGGGAGGAGAGGGTGTGTGTTTGCATTTTGGGCTTTCAGCAGGATTTCGGATCCCTTCTCCCACGCAACTTTAGGGGCACAGAGACAACTCAGCTTCATAAATTCCCTTTCCAAACCACACGCTCCCAGCCTTTGCTCCAACAAGAGGCTAAATTTGGACTGAGGGAGCCTCGAGATGAGATAATCCAGAGGGCAACGCCTGGGACATTTTGCATGGAGAGATGTTAGTGGAAGTATAAACCTGGAATAGCTCCTGATGGTCGGCAGTCAGCCCTCCTCGAGAGGTGACACACTTTTTTCCAAACTCAAAAGATGCTGATGTTTTCAATGGGCGTAGGAGTGGGCCACAGCCAGTGAGGGCTCTTGCATGAGGACTGAAAAATGATGAGGCATATGGAGGAGGCAGAGGCATGCAGGTATGGAAAGCCCCTGCCCGTGAGCTGAGACAGGATAAGCTCTGCACTCCTCATCCTTTGAAATGCACAGAAAAAGGTTTTGCTTGGGAGCAGCATTGAGCAACCTGGAAGACAAATCATGTGCAAGGGTTGCAAAAATCAGCTCCAGCATTAGGAGCAATCTCCATCTCTCGCCTTTCTGCAAACCTCGCCTCAGCTCCTTAAAACCTGTAATTTTAAAGGCACGTTTCCTCTGAGAGGTACCTGAGGAGGTTCTGGCATTGCAGCAGCGCAGATGCTCGAGGTGCTGTAATGCAGCACAGCTCCATTTTTTGCAAGATGCTGGGCTGGCACCAGGGATCCCTCCTGTGCACACCAAGGTCCAGGCAGAACTCTGTAATCAAACGCAAAGGAAGGGTTGAAAATTGTTTTTCTTTCTCTGTGCTGACTGCAAAACATCACTGGCAGCTTCCAGCCAGCCCAAGTAACATTATTGACTTGCCTTAGCAAAGAGATTAAAAGAGACAGGAATTGTAAAGCCAAAAGGGATATTACAATTGTGTCGTCTGGCCTCCTACAAGATGCTCTGGGATGTCTCAGAACTTGTTATTATCTCGAGTGGTAAAAAATAACCCGAAATAAAAATTATCTTCAAATGTCCAGTGGCAGAGCAATCTACCAGCCCTTCAGTGAATCATTCCGCTCATTAATTTTCTTTTCTGTTAAATTGAGAGGGTTTTTTTTCCCCCTGTGAATTTCTCTTGGTTTCAGCTTACACCTACTAATTTCCCTTCAAACAAGTGATGATTTTTTTCACCCCAAACCAAAATCTTTCGGTTTATTACACCCCTAATGTTTCATTTCTTTTAAAGGATTTTTAAACTTTAATTATAGTTTTAAAATGCGATTTCAAAACCAAATATTTCACAACAGCATTGAGGTGGTTTGAAAATGTGAAAAATTGATGTTTCAACATGGATCTTTGTCTCTCCTCTGCATTTGCATTTTCAAACAATCTGAAGCAGCTTGGGGAGGTCAGCACAGTGTGGCAAATCATTTTGATTGACTTAAATTTGTATTCTGCCATCCGAAGAATAAAATCAGTCAAACCCTTCCACAGAGCTCTGTTTCCAGCTGGGTTTGAGTCACCCTTTAGCTGTCATTTGCTAAATGCACAGAATCCTTCCAGGCCATAGCTTATATTTTCCAGCCTTTCATCATCCCATTGACAAGCTGCCGTTGGAGGATGCTGCACATCCTCTTAAACATATAGATGAAAAAAGGAAGATTTTGTAATAAATTTTCTGCTCCGGTTTGTTAGCCTATTTGTTTTGTCCTTGTGTCTAAAATTGATTGCCTTTGCATTCAATATAACTTACAATTTCTCCGTGAAAGTGGAGTGGAGGTGGAGAATGGTTTTTGCTTTTGCTTTGATCTTCGTAGCAGCTGTTTGCCTTTCAAAATAGTTATGTTTTCAGGAGAGAGATTTTTCTGGCTGTTCTGTCAAAAGCAGTGGTTTTAGGAGGACTTTGGACATCAGGACAAAGTTAATGCCAGCAGCTCTTTGCAGCAAGATGAACTCTCACATATTTGATTGGGTTTCAAATCCAGAGAAAGATTTTGGGGGGAAAAATGTTCGAGACCCCCAACCCTGAATTTGCTGCAGCAGCGAGGTGCAATCTTGGGTAGGTAAGTGGGGAGTGACCACATAGAAGAGGGAGAGGACCTTCCTCTTACTTGGTTCATCCAGAAGAAGCTTTAGATCAAGCTTGGACAGACCCAGTGCCAGGTCCCTTCCCGTCCCAAGCCCCAGCCAGGCTGGTCACGGCCAGGCTGGGAGACCCCATCCCCAACCCAGGATCTATCCAAACCTCCCCAGGGATGCTCATCCCTTGCCAAACCCTGCCCTGCCTGGGGATGGGGTGGGGCCCGTCAGGAGCAAGGCACTGTGCATCTGTGGCAGCCCAGCACTTAACACCAGGGCACAAATTCTTAGCAAAATGATGCACCACGGAGAAAAAAAGCACCAACACAACGTGGCTTCATCTGCTCGTGGTACTTTCAGCTGCTCGAAGGGTTTGTCTGCTGTTCAGGGCTTTTTATGTCTCTCATACCTGCTGTAGCTGGTCTGGGATGTACCAGCAACTCCAAGTGACCCAGGTCCCTGAGCAGGAGGGACCAGAGGCTGCAGCACTGTGCCTGAGCTGGGTCAGACCACTTCCTGAAGCCAAAGTCCTGCTCCCCAGCTGTCTCATGCAACTAGGAAAGAAGAGACTTTGGGGTCAGTAAGGCTCAGAGATTAAGCCAGCTGATGCAACAGCTTTTCCTGCCTTTCGGTTTTTGCAGGACCTTCCTTCCTCCCTCTGCTGCCCTTGGGGGCTGATTGTGTCTTCCTTGTGTGTTGCAGACCAGCATCTCCATAGAGATCAGGTACCAGGCTCTGGACGGGACAGCGGGCACGTGGAATGACAAGGAGTTCCTGGAGACCCCCAGCGTCCACTCAGAGGGAGATGGCAGGTACCCCTTAGAAACAGACAGCCTCCTCTCCAGCCACCGGCAGGGCTTGGACATCTCTCCAGGCAAATCCAACCAGCAGTCCGCAGAGAGGAGCTTCAGAAGGTAATGTGATGCTCAGCACTTGGAGATGTGTGATGGCAGCAGGGATGGGGAGGGCTTGGTTTGTCATGGAAGGGCAGCCTTGCCCCAGCGCTCCTCTAAGGTGCATCACATCTCCTGGCGGCCAGAAGACCCATCATCACAGCTCAATGTGAGGATGGGCTGTAAGTGTCCACCCACCAGTGTCAGCAGGTCCCTGGTGCTCCACCACACCTTCCCAGCACAGAGCTGAGTCTTCCAGCAGATGCTGAGGTTTGTAGAACACAGCAAATGCTGCAGACAAAATGTAATTAAGTACAGATTCAGCAAGGATTAAGGGTCTGACTGGTGGTGAGGTCTCATACTGGATGGGAATAGAACTATGTGGGGAGTGTAGAGCCATGTGTGGGGTCTTACATCTCGATGATGCTCATGGTTCCCCCAAAACTGAGCTGCAGGTGTGCTGAGGGGTGAGTGCAGGTGGAGGAGGGCATGTTGGCCACAAAATCATACCAGTGTGGATGCTTCTGGAGTGGAAGGTGGTAGTGACAGTGCCTCTGACCCGTGTCCATGTGCTGGGGGGCATCATGAGTGTGCACACCCCATGGCAAGGCAGTTGGCACATCAGAGGCCAGAGAAGAAAGCAGGGAGGCTGTGGCACCTCCTGTGCAGCAGTAACCCTCAGACAAGCACTTAGCTTCTCAAGGACGTTGTCAAAGCTTCTTCCACAGTGGTCTGTTGGGACCTCAGTACCTCACCTCATTAAATGAAATCCCACACCAAAGGCAGTGCCTGGACAGGTGAACCCTGTTTGGAGTATCCGAGGGACCCGTCACCCTATGGTGGCAGGTGGGGACACCTCCAGTTCTTCTAAGGGATGCTGTTACCAGCTTTCTATTAATTTAAGGGTCCTCAGCACCCTCCTTGAGTCTTTCTAAGCTCATGGGACCTGAGACTGGATGAAAACAAGCCCAGGGACTGTATCATCCCATTTCTTGACACAAAGCTGCTGTAACTGGTTGCAAACCCAGCCTGGTGACTGGGACAGGTGGAGAGGGCTCAGGACTGGGAATGCTGCAGCTGGCTGTCCATTGGGATGAAGTAAGTGCAAGCTGGGACCAGTTCTGCCATGAGCTGTTGCTTATGGGTGCTCAGGGCTCGGTCCTGGCTGGGAGGAGCAGCCCCTTCCCCATCTCATATGCAGCCACCAGGCCAAGGCATGGACAGGCACTGAGGCCCCCGTGATGCTGGGCCAGATTCAGCCCACACCATCACGGGCGCTTTGAACCCTGTGCTCAAATCCTCATGTAGCTCGTCAGACAACAGAGTTTTGTGTATAAATATTTCGGGTTCACAGGCTGCCAAGCCAGATTTTCAGGCAGCGTTACATAGTTTATGTAGTTGTGTTGCCCACGGTAGTGATTTTGTCTGTTGGTCTCCACTGCAGTAGCTCTTGAACCCATTGGCCTCTTTCAGTTGGGAGAGTGGAGACCTCCAAGTCCTGAACTTGCTAGAAGTCTCATGGAAAGACTTCAACTGGTAGAGGAGAGAGACGTTAGGAGCGGGACAGGCAGAGAGTGCAGGCAGGCCTGGCAGAGCTGTGTCCTCAGGTCACCCACCGCTCTCCCGGGATGAGCACAGCCCTTGTCCAAGGGTTGCAAAGTGCTGGTGGATCAAAGGACAGCCCTTGTGTTTCCAAATCCACACAGGAGCCCAGCCTGGAGGTGTGAATCCAAACATACCCCGGGAATCGTCTGCTTTTGTAACAGCATTTACATCTCAGGCGCTGCTGCAGCCGTACATCCCCCCCGCCGCGTTTATGCAATTGTGTGCTTCAGTAGTGGTTGCTTTCTGTCTGGGTTTAGCACTTTATTGTGGCCATATAAGGGCAAAATTTCTTTTTCCCCACTGTGAGAGATTGAGGGAAGATATCTCCAGTCGCTCGGCATCACTTCTAGGCAGTTAATTAACCGTGTGAATTGGGCTGAAACCTGTGAATTTTCAAGCAAATTGAAAGTGCAGATTCGTTTCCCAGCTCAGTGGACCGTGATGTTGCTGAACAGGGAAGACGCTGAAGGATTTAAGAGGGATGGGAGGGCAGCGTACCTGGCAAAGCCCGGCTTGCAGAGTGGGTTTCAGTCTGTCTGTCAGCCCTGTGTGTTGGGAAATCAGCGGCCTGCCTGCACCACGGGGGCTTTGGAGACGCAGGCAGCGTGATGTGAACGTGACTTTACTCTCACCAGAGAGGAGGTTAATGCTGCGTGGCTGATGTGTCACCTGCAGCAGGCGGTTGGATGAACTGAGGCTCTGGACTAGGTCTCGAGGGCCTGTAAGTTAAGCCTAAAATGACCAGCTCAGCTGGAGGGTGAGGACAGCCAATTTAGCCTGACAGATCCCACCTGGGGGCAGCTTTTAAGAGGAGGTGCATGGTTTGCTGAGCACCCCTGCCTGGGTGCACAGGGCTGTGGCCTGGCTGAAGGCTGCTGAGCTGTGCTGGCTGCGCTGAGCAGAAGGACTTTTTGGGGTTGGTTTGTATGTGGTTGGTGAAAAATCCTTCCTGTTGGAGAGCGGAAATAAATGCAACAGTTTCTAGACAGGCAGCACGATGTATGCAGGCTAAATACTGTTGTGGATCTGCAAATGGTGCTGTGGATCTGCAAATGGTGTTGTGGCATCTGCAAGTGGTGCTGTGGATCTGAAAATGGTGCTGTGGCAATGACCTTTGTCCTGCATTTCCCCCACAGGTCTCTTAGCAGCTGGGACAGTGGTTCCTGGTGGTCCCAGTTTTGTGAAAATCCCTTGATATTTGGCTTCAGTCTCTCCTTCAGGTCCATAATGGTTTAGGAAAAAAAAAATCCCTTTCTGCCTAGGGCTTACACTGAGCAAGGCCGAGGGCTGTGGGTGGCCCATCGGCCCCGGCGTTGCCAAGACAATCGTTGTAGCCCCTTCTTGTTGCTTGACAGCCCTGGCTCCCAGGAGCAGGCTGTGCAGTCTGCTAACACACAACTCTTAAAGGAGGAGAGGGAGGAGCATCCCTGAGCAGACACACCAAAAAAACCAAGGCTAGTCCCACTGTCCCAGGCAAGTTCGCACGTGGACAACAGCACTAAAACTGGTTTCAGCTGCTGGTTTTGTCCCAGGGAGCTTCCCTACGTCCTCTGGTTTGGAGCCTTGTCCCACAGCAGGTTGTTTGAGTGCAGGGGGCTGTCAAGGCTTGGCCGTGTCTTGCTGCCCTGCATTCCCCTCTGCCAGCGCCACGGGCCGTGGTCATTAATGTCACCACCACTGGAGGGAAAGGGCTGATGTTTGCCGTGTCACCACCCTCGCAGGATGGAAGAGGACGAGATGTATTACCACAGCGAAGATGAACTTCTGGGAGAGGCTGACACCCTTAGCCAGGGATCCCTCAACACGAGGTAGGGAGCCAGTCAGCACCCACTCGTGCTGGTGGCAGTGGGGTTTGCAGTGCTGTGTTGCTCCTGCCTTGTCCCTATGGATGTCCCACAAGCATTGTCCCTGGATTCCCAGTTCTTGGCTGCAGGAGAGCTTCTGGGGAGAAGCGATGAAGCAGCTGGAAAAGCATCCTTGGAAAGGATGCTCAGGAGAGGTGCTGGAATCCAGGGTGGAGAAGGGGCCTTGAGGTGAGGCTGCAATGGGGGCACTACCATCACCTTGGAGCCCCCCTTCCTTCTCCAGGTCCCACCACACATCTGTCCCCAGAACCAGAGATCAGCCATGTCCAGTGCATGGGAACAAGCTCCTTGTGATGTGCATGAAGATCTGATTTCTGTTTGCTGTGGCTTTTCTTGCAGTGCTGTAAGTTGTCCCCCACCATGTGCCAGGAAGAGTTTGGGGGGGAGCTGCAAAAAAGAGAAGTTCAGTTAAAACTCAGGGACCAACCCAGTGCCTCAGAGAGCAGCTCAGCCAAAGGAAGGAGCATTTTGGGGGGGATTCCTCAACTCTTGTAGGGCCAGTGATGGCAGAAAGCCCATGAGGGAAGTTGTTCTACACATGGCTCTTCTGGGGAGCTCAGTTCTCATAGCAGCTCCCCTTGCAGCCTGTCACCGAGTGCCTCAAGCTTCTCTAGCATGAAGATATTGACTCTCTGTCATGGGAATTTATGGCCACATCTGTAGTGGTAAACACCTCTGCCAAGTCTCATTAATTAGACAGTGCCAGGCCAAGCACCCACAGTGCCCCTAACCTTAATTGATTATTAGGACAGTCTCTGAGAAGGTTTTTGGCTACCTAGCACTGACCCAAATGATCCTCAGGCAGGGTCGGGGGTACAACGGCCATAGGCCGGTCCCAAAGGGCAGATTAGGGTTTGCCCACCCAAACCCTTTCTTTGGATGGGAAGCATTAGTGTGGATGCAATTCGTGCCAGGTGGTTTGGCTGCAAAGGCAGGGAGCATGCCCTGGAACTTTTAATTTCGTAGCACAGAGGTACGTGGCTGTAGCACACGCACAGTGAGCAGGACACTTCAGAAATGGGTTTGTTCCTGCACGTGCCCCAGGCTGTAGATGCATCTGGGATGTCTGGAGATGGAGAAAGAGCTGAAGTGTTCTGACAAGGGTGTGGGGTGCCTGAGTCCCCCCAAAAGCTCAAATACCACTTGAGCCAAGCCCAGATGTGGGAGCCATCACTCCATGTGTTGGATGGGGCATGGCTGTGCAGTGCCCGTGGGTACCACTGCTGGGGCTGGGGACTGAGATGGACAGCCACACCAACCTCTGGACCTGGCTAAACTGGGGAAGCCAAGTGCAAAGCCAAGTCCATCTCCCACCTTGCCTTCGAGGGTTGGGTCAGGTTTGGGATAAGCTGCTCATCGTTTTGGCACAGGACAGACAAAAACCAGATTTCTGCAAGGCAGCAGTGAGATATATTGGAGGGATAAGGGAAGAGAATCCCCAGGTCTGACTGTGAGGGAGTTCAGCTCCCGTCCCTGGAGATGCTGGATGCACATCTGAGGAGTGGCTTGGGCCGAGCTGATCCCCCTTGGGGAAAAAGCTGGACTTGAAATCTTAGCAGCCCCTTTATCTGTAATTCTGTGTGTCTTCACAGTCTGTTTCCACGTCTGTGTCCTCCTGGGGGGCTTTGAATCCGAATGAAGGCAGTGGAAAGATCTCCCTGGATTTCCACGGGCTTTCTGTCAGTGTTGTCTCCATCACAAAGCTGTTTACCTCCTCCCCTGGCTCATTAGGGACATTATTTTGTTATTCAGCTGATCCCTTTCCTGAGGGGATGCAGAAGGGGGGAAACAAACAGACCTTGAAATGTGAAAAGCAGCAGCAACAACAAGGAATATATAAATAGCGCTGGGCTTGCCAAGCACTTCTCAGCCCTTCACTTGCAGCCTAATCGAGGTGCCAGTGATGCTGGCGAGACACGTGCTGGGCACCTGTGCTGGCAGTGGGGATTATATCATAGCATCATCAAATACCAGGTTGGAAGGAACCTCAAGGATCATCTGATCCAACCTTTCTTGGGAAATCAGAGTTATTTGGAGCTGGGCTCAGTCCCCGTGCTGTCAGGAGAAGACACATGTCTTGGAGGGAAATGAACTGGGGTTGTTTAGTCTGGAGAAGAGGAGGCTGAGGGGAGACCTCATGGCCCTCTCCAACTCCCTGAAAGGAGGATGCAGAGAGGGGGGAGGAGTCTCTTTAACCAAGAGGTGGGGAGGTCCTGATGTCCAAGAGTTGCCCAGGCTGCCCAAGGAGGCACCCAGTGCTCTAGGGATGGCTGGTGGGGATGTTTGGGATGTTACAGTGCTGAGCTGTTCCGTAGCAGTGAGCAAGGGGTGCCAGATTTGCTCTCTCTTTGCCAGTCTGTGTTTTGTCATAGAATCATCGAATCACAGAGCGGTTTGGGTGGGAAAGGGACCTTAAAGCCCACCCAGTGCCACCCCCCCTGCCCCGGGCAGGGACACCTTCCACTAGCCCAGGTTGCCCAAAGTCCCGTCCAACCTGGCCTTGAACCCTTCCAGGGAGGGGGCAGCCACAGCTTCTCTGGGCAACCTGTGCCAGGGCCTCACCCCCTCACAGGGAAGAATTTCTTCTTTATACCTAGTCTGAATCTACTCTCTTATAGTTGAAAACCATCACCCCTTTTCCTATCACTACAGGCCCTGCAAAAAAATCTGTCCCCATCTTTCTTATAAGCCCCCTTTAAGCATGGAAAGGCCACAAAAAGGTCTCCCCAGAGCCTTCTCTTCTCCAGGCTGAGCAACCCCAACTCTCTCAGCCTGTCCTCATAGCAGAGGTGCTCCATCCTCTTGTCTCCATTATCTCCCTTAGCAAAGCAAGACCCGGGCCAGCCTGCCCTCAGCAGTAGGAACAAACCCCTAAGGGATGGGCCATAAAGTCCCAGCAGGATTCCTGGCAAAGCTCTTTTTGCTATTTTTTCCTCCATGACAAGGAGAAGTACCCAAGAGCCTGGAGCACCTCCCCACCTCCCCGTTAATGAGTCAGGCAGAGACAAATAGCACACTGAGAAAGAAGGCTGCAGTCAGCAGACCTGCAGGAAGCAGTTTGTTGGAGGCTGTTGCCTTGCTGGAAATATTCTTAAAACACAGCCCTCAGCTCTGCTTCCTTATGGCTTGATCCTTGCCTGCTGATGGATCCCTCGGAAGTCTGGGCTTATCCTCTGTTTGCACGGACGGTGCTTTCATGCCGTGGCAGCATCATTATTGGCATTTAACCTTGCCAAGACCATGAACCAGTTGCTATCAGCATAGTCCAACTCCACCTCTGGGTATTTTTCCACCCCCTGGAACAGCTTTTAATTTTTGCCATCCGAATATGCAATGTCTTTTCTAAGCAACCTTCCCAGGCTCCCTCAGGGTTAAATGGAGAGCAGTGGGGCATCTTCACAGGCTGTTTGCCCCCCCCCAGACCCAGGCTTGAGGCAGGTGGAGGATCCCCCAGCATCTGCCTCTGCAACATGGAGGATCCTAGAACGGAGGTTTACTCTCCACCTGAAGTTTAAATGGCTCAAGGTCAGTGAGACAATTCCCATCTCAGAAGTGCCTACAGACAGTCCAAGTTAATTAATGGCAAATTAAGGCATTGCAAGAACCGCTTTTATTATTCCACTTACTGAAACTGTAAGCCTGTGTATTTATTAAAGACAGGCCATTATTCCCTTATTTCTATTATACCTGAATGTTAAATTTGTTATCAAAATTAGCCAGACTCTTAACTAGCTGAGTCCCACAGGGTGCTAATCGTGATCTCTTTGCAACACTTCTTCATAGGAGTTCCAGAGAGAGCTGCTGTGCTCCCAACACTCCTGACACCAAAGGAGTGGTGGTGGGGTACAGATGGGTCCCTGGGGACCACTGTGTCTGGGGCATCCTCCCCAGGCACAGCATGGCCAGCTCCAGTTTTTTCTAATAGCTCTACTTCTTCTGACAGCTCTAGTTATTTTGGCAGCCAGGAGCAAGGACTTCTGGTGCTCTGTATTTACCCTCCAGTGGAGAAGATGGGATGATGGGTTCTTCTAGATCTCATGGCTCTCTGCAGCTTCCTGAGGAGGGGAGGTGGAGAGGGAGATGCTGAGCTCTTCTCCTTGGGATCCAGTGACAGGACGCATGGGAATGGTTCAAAGCTGCACCAGGGGAGGTTCAGACTGGCCATGAGGAAGCGTTTCTTTACCAAGAGGGTGGTCAAACCATGGAACAGGTTTCCTGGAGAGGTGGTTGATGCCCCAAGCCTGTCAATACTTAAGAACCATTTGGACAATGCCCTTAATAACATGGTTTAACTTTTGGTCAGCCCTGAAGTGGTCAGGCAGTTGGACTGGATGGTCCTTACAGGTCCCTTCCGACTGAAATTATTCCTATCCAGCCTAAGCAGCTTTTCTCTTTGAGCAAATTCACCCCAAGCAGAAGGGAGGAGGGGAGGCAGGAGGTCAGGATGGAGGGGACCAGTTCAGATAGCCACAGAAAACCAATCTGGGTCATGCATGGACCCTGCAGGAGCAGCCAGGAGTGTCATGGGTGGCAGAGGGAGGCTCAGCCCAGAGCCAGGTGGTTGTGGGTTTTCAGACCTGCATGGAGTGGTTTGCTGTGCTGGTGTGTCCTGAAGTTTTTCCTGTACTGAAGCAAATCAACCTGTTTGTGAAAACGCTGATACACAGGAAGATCCCTCTATCTTCATATCACACTGTTTTTTTCCTTCTCTCTCTGTAAATGCCCCAGCCTTGGAGATGATGCAGAAGAAGATCAGCACACTAGGTAAATACCCACATCAGCCCTGAAATCCTGCTCCTGCAGTGCTAAGACACATCCAAAGTCTTGCTCTCCAGAAACCACCTCCTTAAATCCAGGCTTAAATGTCAAAACTTGGAGGGCCAGATCTGTTAAGTCCAGACTTAGGTGTTTGCCTGGGGCTCACAGGCTAGGAGCCCGCTCACCCTACGCAGCATCTGTTTGATGCAGCAAGCCAGGACACAGGAGTAGCATCTTCCCTTTTGGCAGGTTGTTAGCACAGTCCCTGGCATGGCCTTGGCGCAGCGTATGTCTGGGATGGTTTATGATAGCATAGGGACTGTGATAGGATAGACCAGGGACCACCACCCCCAGCAGGCAGCCTGGATGCAGTTTGGGGAGGAAAGGGACCTTCCCTGTGGGACACAAGTTGTGTCATGGCCAGAGAATGAGCCCTGATCCATTTATTTACCGAAATAGATGTACCCTTAGATTCCCTCTGTGGCCACTAAGGGGAGATGGGCACTTCCAAAGGTGGTTCAGGGAGAGCAGGGACTGCCAAAATTTGGATGGGGTAGGGCTGTGCACGTCACGGCTCCTGGCGACCTTGAAACTGAGATCCCAAGAATCATCACCTGATAGCTGTTGACCTTGAAATATTCATGGGAGGGACAGAGCTCTGCAGCCGAAAGCAATCTGGTCATGGTGAATTATTGATGGTGTCTTTTCTTGTGTGTACCCGGCGGATCCAAGACATGTCTGACTGGGTTCAACCCTCCGCCTGCCGCTAATTATCCCTGTGGGTCATTTGCTCCAAAGCTGGGGTCATTGCCAAGCACTGGAGTTGAACTTGGTGATGAAGATACCCATGACAAGAGTCTGGGAGGGGAAAGACTCCCTGCTTCTGTTGGGCCTGGCCACCTTGCTGGTCGGCCTGTGGTGCAAACACATTTGCTGGGCGCTATTGCTGCTCACGGCGGCTTTCCAGAGCTGCTGTGGCTATAGAGAGGTAGAAATTAGATAGTGCTGTGAGGTGCATCCCAGCACCATCCTGCATGGCCCTCGGAAGCTCAGCAAGGTTCTTACTATGATCCCAATCTTCCTCGGTTGCCTCTATAGTCAAAGGAAAGAGGAATCTCCCAAGGGATGTTTATGCACTTAGGATCTGACTCAGCCTTTGGATGTGCATGTCTCCACCCTTGACTGTCATGGAAGACCATTGTGGACAGTTCCTAACCTCCTTCTTCTTCTTCTGGAAGAGAAGGGTCTGGGGGTTCTCATTGACAAGCAGCTGAACAGGAGCCAGCAGTGTGCCCAGGTGGCCAAGAAAGCCAACGGCATCCTGGCTTGTGTTAGAAATAGTGTGACCAGCAGAAGCAGGGAGGTGATAGGCCCCCTGTGCTCTGCACTGGTGAGGCCACACCTGGAGTGTTGTGTCCAGTTTTGGGCACCTCAATCCGAGAGAGATCTCGAGGGGCTGGAGCGAATGCAGAGGAGGGCAACGAAGCTGGGGAAGGGCCTGGAGAATAAATCCTGTGAGGAGCGATGGAAGGAGCTGGGACTGTTCAGTGTGAGGAGGAGAAGGCTGAGGGGAGACCTCATCACTCTCTACAGCTCCCTGAAAGGACATTGTAGAGAGGTTGGTGCTGGTCTCTTCTCCCAGGGAATTAGTGACAGAACAAGAGGGAACGGCTTTAAACTGCAACAGGGGAGGTTCAGACTGGACATGAGGAGAAAATGTTTCCCAGCAAGAGTGGTCAGAGAGTGGAATAGGCTGCCCAGGGAGGGGGTGGAGTCCCCATCCCTGGGTGTGTTTAAGGGCCGTTTGGATGAGCTGTTGGGGGATGTGGTGTAGGGGAGAACTTTGTAGAGTCGGGCTGAGGGTTGGACTCGATGATCCCGAGGGGCTTTTCCAACCTGAATGATTCTGGGATTCTATAACCTCCATGTCCAAGGAGGGTCCGAAATTGCTAACTGAAGTGTGGCATTTGGGCAGACATCTTAGGGATGTTACACACCAGACTGGCACCTCCATCAGCATAACGAGGAAATTTTGGGGTCCTTTTTGTCCTGAGCAAAAAAAAGTGACATGATCTCCCAAAGACTATCAGTCCATGTCGAGTTTCTGCTGTCCTTTGTGCAACCCCTCCAATGTACTGTTGAATTTCTCAAAAAAATACATCCTGAGGGCCCTGGAAAGCAGGAAAAGTCTTGGGAAAGGCATTCAGGCAATGGGCTGGTGCTGCTGTGAGTCCCAGGGCAGAGCCTCCAGCAGCTTGAGATATTTCCTAGGAAATAGCACCTTTAATCTAGATTGGCCCTCAAACTGTTCCAGTGTAGGAGATCTTCCAGCTCTAGCAGGAGCAATGGATGATGCTGGCAATACCAGCATGGTGACGGCTCCTGTGCCCTGTGCCAGAAGGTGCAGATCCCATCACCAGCTGGGTTCTTCCTGGAGACGGTGTGAGCGGAGCACCCTTGTCTGGGTGCACACAGATGAAGTTATCACCCATCGGCTCTCTTGGAGCACCCTGTGGCAGGGAACTGTGGCTTGGACATACCACTACCCCTCCTTGGAAGGGATGTCCCTGCACTCACCAGGTCAATGTTTCCCTTGCTGCTGGTGGGCTGCTTCAAAAAGCCTGACACTGCTTTTTTTTTTTTTTTTTTTTTTTCCTCTCTTTGGTGCTTCACTCAGGATTAAGTTTAACGATGGATACAAGTCAGTAGCAAGGTACTAAAATGTCATGACTGGTGGGGTCTTGGCTTTTGGGGGGGGGGGGAGTTGCTCTCATCCCAGCCCATTCCAGTCACCCCACATTCCACGAATATGTGTCTGCCCAGGCATAAATACACCCAGGATTTGGGATACAGGCCAATCTGATTTAAGCTCCAAATCTTCCTTAATTCAAACGAATACCCAAATTTAAGCCAAGAGAGCAGGAGAGGTAGTCCAGACCTGGGTGAAACCAGTGCTTCATGCATCAGCATCGCAGAACTCTGCAAGTGCAGGAGAGCAGACGTGAGCGTTCTGAAGCTGGAGCTGAAGCCTGCAGGGGAGGAAGAGCTGTACAGCAGCACGCGAGCCCAGTGCTCCAGGAGCTTTCTGTGGGATCCAGCCACACCTGCAAACCTCCTTCATGTCACATTGCAAAGGAGAGGCAGGTCCTGTGGTCTCTCTACAGCTGTATCCCACATAATATGATGATGATCACCCTCATCTATAGGGCTAGTGGACTCCCAAAGGCACCAATCAGTAAGAATACATCTGTATAAGAAAATTTATCTGCCATGGGTGAGTCCAGGACAATGATCCCAGCCCCAACCCATCCCAGTAAGTCTGTTCTTCTTTGCTGATGCTCAGTCTTTGGGGGGAGGTGAAGAAGATGCAGAAGAAACCTGCAGAAGAGTGCTGTCCTGCTACCAGCAAGCAGGACCTGGGTGGTTGCAAGGAGCTGTGGGACCATGTCTCCTCAGCACCTCGCCACGCAGTGCCATCGAGGCCAGGTTCAGTGCATTGCCCTGAAGGAAGCAGCCCAGGAGGGTCCTCCCAGGGGTTGCTGGCAGCCATTAGCCCCTTCCCCTCTCCTGGCTGGCTCCCCTGGGCTGTGGGAGGGTACGTCTGGGTGGGTGGATGTGTTTCTTCCTCACGTTCATCCTCCTGGTTATGTCTCTTCCAAACAGCGAAGACCCTGAGGATCTCAGGTACTGGGCACGGTATCCGCGCTGCCCTCAGGCCCTTTGGGCGTGGTGTGTGCATGGATGTGACACGCGTGTTGGTGTATCAATCCCTGCATGGCGTTTGGAGCCAGGGAAAGGTCCTAAATTCTTCCTGCCCTCTTCTTAATGGAGGGCAGGGCTTTCTTGTACTCACCCAGCCCCTCCTCCCCAAAGAGCAGGGCTTCTTTGTATTCAGGTTGTTCTCCCCAATGCCCAGCAAGGACACATTTCCTTCTACTCAGGGACCTTCCAAAGGAACTTCAAGGATAATATTTGCCTGTCTGCCTAGCTATCCATCCATCCATCCATCCATCCATCCATCCATCCATCCATCCATCCATCCTTCCATCCATCCATCCTAATGCAGTTAGCACCATCCATCAATCTGTCCATCTGTCCATCAATCCATCTCAGTACAATCCTATGCAGCTGCCCATCTCATTGCATTTCTTTCCATCCATCACTGCAATCCCATCCATTCACCCATCCATCTGTCCATCCATCCATCCATCCATCCATCCATCCATCCTACTGTGATATTGTCTTTTCATACATCTATGCATAACACCAGCCAGCCCAGTGCCACACGATTGATCCATCCATGCTTTTTCTGCCACTTGTTCTATCTTGTTCATGCCACTCTCTCTCCACCCTCCTCATTCCAGCACCACCAGTACTGTCACTGCCTCTGTACCCAGTTCCCTGGATGCCAGTGGGTTTGAAAGTCCTATTGCAGTGAGATTTCCCTCTGGCATGCTTGCAAATTGGGTTTGGTTGATTGCTTGGTGCATGTTGGGGGTTTTGAGGGGAGAAGGCGGGCAAGGGTCTTTGTCACTGCCGCAGGATGAATCACGTCTGAACGAATTGCTCTTTGTGATTGCAGAGCTAAGGCAAAGGGCAAAGAGAAAAGACATCTCGTGTTACCATTCAGGTACCCTGACTCTTCCCGTCCCTACTTGTGCCCAGGCTCACTTCCCAGCTCCTGCCTCTAGCCCTTCACAGCAGTGTTACTGCTGAAGCAGCTGCAGGGCAGGACTACAACTTCATCTGTGCTAGTGAGAGTGCTTAAGGCCAAGTTCCTTGAAGGCATAAAATGAGAATTCTCTGGTGGTGCCACTTTTCTATTCCCTTTTCAGGCACCCAAAGCCCAGGCGGTAGCTGGGTGCAGGCAGAGAGGCACCTTTTGCAGTGAGGGCGGGCGTGGAAGGGAGAAAGGAGGGGAGGGAGAAAGAGGAATCTGGTGTTAGCTGCTCCACCAGGCCCTGAGAGAAGGACCCCTGGACCTCTCACGGAGTGGCAGGGAAGGGTCTCGCACCAGCGAGTCGCTCAGGGAGATGAAGATGCTGGTCCTTACACGATGCAAAGGGCTTGTGTGTTCAGACACTGCTGGGTGAGACGGCAACAAGCCATGGCTTTGCAGGGAGCTGGGACCACATCCACAAGCTGCAGGAGGAAGAGTGGAGTGATTTAAATCCTCTGCCCGCACCGGGCAGGGGCACTAGGGCAGCTTTTACATTGCAGATGAACCAGCTGAGCTGCTGGCATTGGTGTTTGCTTGCTCCCATGACAAGCTCAGCTGGCAAGGGAATAATTTCTGCTGGTTTGCTCTCAGAGCAAGTGTCAGTGCAGGGAGAGAGCAGGATGGCTTGTTCCCAAAGCAGCTTCTGTTTTCCAGCCCAGGCTCCAAGCTGACCCTGGCCATGCTGAGCTGAACAGGAGGCCCCTGCTCCTCCCAGACTCCCACCCAGTGCTGAGTCCTGCCCCCATCTTGTGCTGGAGCTGGTCTTCCAGACTTCACCTCTCTAGAAGCCCACCTAGCAACATATCTTTTTTTTTTTTTCTGGGTGGTTTTCCAACAGCTCAGTGCACAGGGAGCTGGAGCTTCATGCTCTGAAGCCACCCTCCTGCCCCAAATCCCCACCACAGACATAGCCATGGGATGAAATGAAGTAACAAGCTGTAATTAAAAACCATCCCCCTAATTACTTTCCACAGCTGGTTAATTGCTTTCTCCTCCCCACTTTGCTGATGCACAATGAGGGAGATTAACCAGGGAAGGAAGTGACTGGGGAGGAAAACAGGGAGGATGCAAACAGAGAAATGTGGGAGCCAGGAGAGGAGGAAAACAGATTTGAAAAGCCAGAAAGCAGAGACAGAGCAGGGGGCTGCAAAGTGAAGCAGGGAGGTGAGGGCTCGGTGTTTCTTGCGTGGTGTCAGGGCAGGAGGTCGCAGTGTCAGTCTGAGCAGGGATGAGCACCCCCAGATGCAGCTCATCTCCATCAGCTGATCCTCTCTGGAGGGAGGGTATGAATACACCTTTGTGGGATGATAAGGAAGACCACTCCTCTCTACCAAAAAAAAGAATAAGCCTTGTTTCTGCCCTAGCAGTACCCTGATCTGTGCCCATCCCCACTTACAGGCGTGTGTACACTGCTGTACCCACTTTAGCAGCCCCATACACCCATCCAGTGAGTGCCCATCACCTCCAGCTCCTCATGTGGGGAGTGGCGGTTCCCCTAAGCCCCTCTAGCCTAGCAGAGGGTCACACAGAGGTGTTATCCACCTAAACTATAGATGTGGGCAGGACAGGGGTGTTTGGGGTCAGCCCTGATGAGGAAGATTACCTGTGACCGTAGCCTGGGGATGGGGCACTTGGAGCACTCATGAGGAGCAGGGAAGCTGCAAAGGGAAAAGCAGCTTCTGATTTTATGGTCTAATTTGAAGCACTTGGAGTGCACTGAAGCTTGTTTGCCTTTTGTTCCCTTGATGCATGGCCACCGGCTCCAGCAAAGGCAAAGAGAAGACGAAGGAGTACAAGTAGGTTTGCTCTCCTTGCTCCTTCTCCTCCTTCTCGCTTCTAGCTTTCCTAGCTCATGTTGTAGCTGATCCGGTACGTGCTCTGCTCTCCTTTTCTCTAAAGCTGAGCCTCTCAGCCCTGGAGGAGCTTGGGTCTCTTGAATGTGTGTCCTGAGGCTTTTGAGCCTGCAGGGAATATTTATCTACAGCAAAAGCCAAATGTAAAAGATGTGGAGCGGTCCCTGGCAGCACTGGCAGGGAACTGTGAGGTCTTGAGACAATCCTGGCTCCCAGTGGGTTTGGGTGGGCCCTGGCTGGGGGGAGAGTTTCCCAGCTTGGGCATGGCCAGCCTGGCCAGGGCTCGGGGAGGGAGAGGGTCTGGGCACAGGTCGTCAGCTCAGAGCTGGGCAAATGGGACTTAGCACCAGCTTTACAGCTCCTGTGCCCACAGGTCAGGCTGCCACATCATCCTCTTCGACAAGTTTTTTTCAGCTCCTGCCTTCCTTTTATCCCCAGCTGCTTGCACTGGTACCAAACCAGGCTGTGTCTGAGTGTTCTCCCAGCAGGAGCATCCTCCAGCCCTCTGGCTTAGCAGATCTGCTGAAATTTAAGCTCAAGTCTCATGTGAGTGCAGGTTTAATCTCCTGCTGTCCAGGGGAGGATGCCTGCAGCCACTGCAGGGCACTTCCCAATCCATGAGGTCTCTTCTGGCACGTATTTTTTGCACTGCAGCTTAAGGACCAGTTTATGGCAGTGTCTTACTGATGGACCCTCCTAATTAATGCTGTAAAGCCAGGAGGCAGAAAAGGGGTGGGGAAAGGAGAAAAATGTCTTCAAGCAGTCCGCAGGGAGAGGACAGACTCAAAGAAAGATGGGAAGAGATCTCCCTGCGCCGAGCAGCCTGGGCCTTGCTGTCTCTCCTCCCCAGCTGGGCTGTGTGGGGAAGGGAGAGAGGCAGATGACTGGGTCTGAGGGTGGGGGTCTCAAGGGCGGTGGGCGCAGCGTGATGCCGTGGGGCTGGTAGTGGGGTCTGTCCCAAGTACACCTGGGAGAGCTGGAAGCCTTGTTATCACAGGGGTGATGGAGGCAGCACCCACCTGATGGGCATAATTCGTGCAAAGAAATGAGCCACGGAAATCCTGTTCCCTGCTCCCAACTCCCCAGTAAAAAGCAATGATTAAAATGTCCTTTTTAGCCATGAATAATTAACCAGTAACCTGCAACCGTATTTTTAACTAGAAGCTGGCCAGCAGAGAGACTGCTTCCACCTCCCTACCCATACCTCAAAATCTCCTTGTCCCTCTCTGCTCCTCCCCACCACCCAGAGAAACCCTAAAGGACAAAGCCAAGTGCTTCTGGGAGCAGCAAACTAAATGGAGGATGTGTGCTTCTCCATCAGCTGAAGAGAATTCATCACTCAATCCCATTTTAGGCAGCAGAAAATCCAAGGGGAGAGTGCTGTGGGAGGCTGGGTGGACACTGGTGTCTAATATAGGTCTAAGCTCGCTTGGAGGCTTGTCCCTACTTGGGAGCAGAGTTGAGGTGTTCAGTCCTACAACCCCAAGCTTGCAGGAACCCAGTCTTGACCCTGCTGCCAAACTGGGTTGCAGTGGGCTGGCAGCTTGTGCTGTTTTGGAGGGGAGCAGGCAGGCGGGCAGCAGCATCCTGGTCTAGTGGAGGTGTCCCTGCTCATGGCAGGGGGTTGGAACTACACGATCTTTAAGGTCCCTTCCAACCCAACCCATTCTGTGATTCGATGATCCCCTCTGTCATCTCAGTTCTTTAGGAAACCAGGCTAAAGCCAGGCTTTGGCACAGGGGGGGCTCTTGGTGCCACCACACAGCCTGTGTCGGCATCTCAGGTTCACGGGTCCTCATGTAATATTCATGTGGGGACGGTGTCAGCTCTCCGCCAGCACCGGCTTCCCATCCGCACCATCGGATGCCCGGCAGGAGCAGCGGAGGGGTCGGCACAACCTTGGTTTAATGCTGCAAAGACCCTGCTGTTCCTGGAGAGGAGGCTTTGGCCAGGGTCCCCATCCCTGCTCGCTCCCGACGTGGGGGCACAGCTCTGCCCTCGGCACCGGGATGGCCGCTCCACCCTAGATGTGCCACTGGCCATTCTCCTGTCTCGGCTGAGCTCTTCCAGCATCTCCTCCTGGGGGAAGCCAAGTCCTGGACGGCCGGTGGGTGAAGGTAGTACCCCCAAGGGATGGGGAGGGGTGTGGGGGGGATGTGTCAGTGCTCCCCTGGCTTGGAAAAAGTGACAGATGGGGCTTGGGAAGGGGCTTGGGAACAGAGGTAAGCTGCTGGGCATCTGCCTCCAAAGCATCTGGGACGGCTCCTTTCTCATCCTTCATGCTTCTTCCCTTCTCCACAGTACCTACCAAGTATGCTGCCAAAATCCACCAAAACCCACTTATTTTTTTTCTTCTTCTTTTTTCTTTTCTTGGTAACCTCCAAACTCCATGTTTCCTAGATATTTGCCTCTCTGGGGCTCTAGTCCCCTTCAATAATACCGCTAAGGGCGGTGGTGAAGGAAGGAAGGATCAGTACCAGATGTAGCTGGGGCTGCAAATAGCAGAAGGAACATGTAGCTGGGGTGTGGGCATGGGACAGCACCTGAAGTTTTACACTGCTGAGGGACCTTGTGCCCTCTGGACTCTGCTCTCTGAAGCAGCTGGAGCTGAGGCTCATCTCATGGATGTGCTATTTCCCATTTCTGGGGACTCTTCTGCAGTAAAACTGCCTTTGGGGACACATGAGAGGCTCCCACAGCTGATGTCCCCATAACATTTACTGAGGCCCAGCTGGCAGCGAGGGGTCATCGCTTCAGGAGGGGATGGGGGTGAACCCGGATCCCACATTTATCTCTCTGGAAGGAGCTGGGTTGGACTGGTGCTGCTGGGACGGGTCTCAGAGCATGCTGCTTGGCCCAGGTGCTTAAGCCCAGTCTTGTTCCACATGGCCCAAAACCAGCTTCATCATTTTACTGGTCGGGGCATCAGATGCTGGGCTAACCAGGACCCAATGCATCGTCAGTGCCCATGCAAGGACCTTGTCATTTTGGGTCCTGGTAGAGGACAGCATCACCAGTGTCTTCCCTGCAGAGTCCTACTGGCTCCATCACCAGTTGCTCTTCTGCTTTGTTTTACTTCCCAAGGAACCTCAGAAGTTCCCAGGACAGATACAGTGATTTTATCACTAACCATCTGAAAGCAAATTGCCTACATGCAATGGGGCTGGTGGGATTTTTTTTTTTTTTTTTCCCCTCCATTTTTAAGAAATTAATTGGAAACAAGGGAATGTAGGACCCTGGAGGTGTGTTGTCTTATGGAGGTGCTGTGTGTCTGCTGGATTTCCCGCAGCTGCTGGAAGGAAACTCAGTAGTGGAGAGAGGTCTCAGAGCAGAGTTTCACAGCCTGAGCTGTTATTACAGCATTTGCTCATTAAAAAATGAGTTCGCAAGTAGCTTAGAAGTGTTACTTCCCCTGTAGCACCTTGAGGCAGATGTTCCTTGGCAGAGTTACAGATATGGAAACCTCGCCCTCATCCTTCCTCTTTCTATCCATTGAGAAACTGTCCTTTCACCAAGGATGCCGTGAATTAATCACAGCTAGCAGAAACTGCCTTGAGGCCCAAGCATTGCTTTAGTCCCAATTAAACCTCAGCTATAAATAGTTCCTGTATCTTATGCTAGCCTTCTGCCCCGACTGAATTCCCCCTCCCTTGGTGAATACATTATCCTCCTATTCTCCTTAATTTTCTTCTCATTTGCTCTGGCTCTGACAGCAGCCTGCAAACTTCCAGTTGTTATTTAAGAGAACAAATGCATCAGGCTGGTGGCAATGCCAGGACTTCTTCGGTCTGAAAAAAATAAAACAGGGTGCAACTTCATCCTTTGGCCCCAACCAATGTGATCAAAGCTGAGACTGGGGGATCCCACAGTTTTGGTGCTGTCGCCTGGCTCATGGGTAGTGCATCCCAATCCTGCTGCATCCAGGGCTGGTGCTGAGCCCTGGCAGCCAGCTTGAAGGTGAGGTCCAGGCTGGAGGTGAGGTTCCCCCTTGCTTCCAAGGTGGTCCAAGAAAAATGTCCATCAAACCTGCAAGGTTTCTGCAAAGAGCCACACTGTCAGGTAAGGGTCTGATGGGGAGCGGCTGAGGGAACTGGGGGGGTTTAGTCTGGAGAAGAGGAGGCTGAGGGGAGACCTCATGGCCCTCTCCAACTCCCTGAAAGGAGGTTGCAGAGAGGGGGGATGAGTCTCTTGAGCCAAGGAACCAGCGCCAGGACAAGAGGGAATGGCCTCAAGCTGCGCCAGGGCAGGGTCAGACTGGCTCTTAGGAAGGATTTCTTTGCAGAAGGGGTTGTTGGGCGTTGGAATGGGCTGCCCAGGGCAGGGGGGGAGTCCCCATCCCTGGAGGGGTTGAAGAGTCGGGTTGAGCCAGCGCTGAGGGATCTGGTGGAGTTGGGAACGGTCAGTGTGAGGTTCATGGTTGGACTGGAGGAGCTTCAAGGGCTTTTCCAACCGAGGTGATTCTGTGATTCTGTGAAGGGGAATTTTCCAATTAAAAAAATTCCCCTTCAGTTTTACCACCTCCTGCTTTTGGAACAGTCACAGGACATCAAGTCTTTCTCCAGCTGTTTGCTATGTAAAGTTAGCACAGGGTTATTGCATGGTCAGACTTGTGCTTCTTGCTGGTTTCAGTTTTACAGCTATTATGGAAGTGTTTTCCTACTGAGGTTTTCAACTGAGCCTTCAGGCTAAAAATCTACATTACATCCAGACTCTGTAACTTTCACCAGGGTCACTCAGAACCTCCCACCTCTTTGCAACAGCAGCATGGACTTACCTCCAAATAACAGGGAACAGTCTCTTGAAAATACCTGCAAGCCTCTTACTGTCTTCAACAATCTCTGTCCGTTTGTTAGATCTGCCTTTCAGAGCAATTCAGACTGTAGCACAGAAATCCCATTTATCGAATGCTGTATTTGTGTATATTTGCTGTACATGTGTGTAACAAGCACCAAGTAACGTGGGAGTCCAGGCACTTGTGGTTGCATGGGCTGATTTCTGAGCTGGAGTAATGGTCCCAGCCCCACAAAAACATTTGCAGCTAGAAGTTATACTACTTAAACTAGCCTTGAAATGATGCGTATTTTTAGAAAGCAACTGGCAAACCGTTATTTTATCAGCCAATCCAGCCCAAACTGCCCTGAGTGAATTTGACCCCAGCCTAGATTGCAGAGGGGGAGCTAAGCCTGACCTGGTACTGGCGTTGACCATGCTGGAAAGAGAAAAATCATGTTGCTGCAACGGGCTGCTGAAAAACCTTAGGATCTGCACAGGTTTGCTGCTAATCTAGCCAAAGAGGTTATTGATATTCCACAGCAAGGTGGTAGGGGAAACAGTTGAATGTTTTAATTTTTAGTAAATGGTTTTAGGTAACTGGGGAGCAATTGCATAAACGAGTCGGGAGAGCTGAGAAGTCTGTGTGCAGCGGGGTCAGCAGCAGACAGGAGGCACAGGGAAGAGTTTGTTGGCTGCTAACGCTGTGCTCCAGCCTTGTGTTTTATCCCAAGTTGGGGCATTCCCCGAGACAAAAAAACGAGACCCAAGACTCAAAGGCAGTGCATTTAGCTGCGACCTTGACTCTGCCCTGTGGCGTGTGTGCAGCAGCCCCTGCTTAGTCTTTCAGCTGATACTTCCTCTCTTGCTTTTGAGCTGTGAAAGGTTCCTCCTGTTCCTACTTCCAAGTCCCAGAAAACGACACTAAAAACACAGTGACTGATGGGTTGTTTTGGTTTTTTTTCTCCGTCTCTTCTTCCAGAGCCGGGAAAGGTGTTTTTTCAGCCATGAAGCTTGGCAAGACGCGCCCGACAAAGGATGACCATCGGAAACAGGGTATGTTGTTCCTGGGAGGAGGTTGTTCTCTGCTCCGATGCCACTTTTTGGCTATCCTCCACATCCCAGGAAAGCACCCAAGAAACCCCATCGAATCACAGAACGGTTTGGGGGGCAAGGGACCTTAAAAATCATCTAGTTTCAACCCCCCTGCCCCGGGCAGGGACACCTTCCACTAGCCCAGGTTGCCCAAAGCCCCGTCCAACCTGGCCTTGAACCCTTCCAGGGAGGGGGCAGCCACAGCTTCTCTGGGCAACCTGTGCCAGGGCCTCATCCCCCTCACAGGGAAGAATTTCTTCCTTACATCTAGTCTGAATCTCCCCTCTTTTAGCTTAAAACCATCACCCCTTGTCTTATTGCTACAGGCCCCACTGACAGTCTGTCCCCAGAGTGGTTCACAGCCAGTCAGCAACTTGGGGATTAGACAGGGAGCGTTGAGTGCTGGGGTGGAGAGCTGGAGAGAGGAGATTTGCTGGGAAATGGGAAAGTAGGAACTGATGGGGAGAATGTCCAGCTGAAAGCTTGGCCAGATATCACCCACTTTGTGATATCCCACCTGTGGCAACACCTGGGGGTCGCACAGGCAGCTTCTGGCTTATATTTAAAGGGTGATGGACAATGCAAAGCAGGATGTAGCCCTTGCACCTTGCTGGGTGCATGGTGCAGCAGCAGCACCACGAGAGGAAGGGCTCAGCTGCTGCAGGGCTGGCTGTCCCCTGGGCTCGGCACCTCTGAAATCGGACGCCTTTCTGGAAAGGCACAAGAGGGTCAGCGATCGGAAATTTGTTGCTGTTTCCATTCAGACCAAAGGGTTGGGTTTCAACGGTGGAGAAATGGGGGAATGTGTGTTTGCGGGCAAGGACAAAGCATTTCTTTAGATAATGTTTCTGGGCAAATGTCCTCTGTTTTTCAGCCAGGTTTGAGGATAGAAAAAGGGGAATTTGGCCTGGTTATACCAGTGGAGGAGGTAGAGGCATTGGCAGCCTGTGGGAAGGCATGGCAGTGAAACCTGGGTGTCCTCACTCTCTCCCCAGTGCCTGGGCATTTGTCTTGTCATTAAAGCTTCACGCAAGACCATAGGGACAGCAGCTGTGATGCAAAGGCAGGAGCAGGGTGCATGGTCTGATAGTAGAGTGCCTTCACAGATGGGGATTTACCTGTGGTTGGGGAATGGCTGCAACACAGCTGGTGTGGTCAGTGCTGCACAGCCATGGGGCCCCTTCTTCCACCTTCCCCAGGTACCTCTGGCTTTCACACACCTAACTAGGGCTCTGCTCTCTTGGCACCCCACTCCTCTCTCAGCCTCAGTGCTGTCTTGGTTGTGATTCTACCCTTGGTCTGGCCAGCTGGTGATGGGATAGGGTGGATGTGTTCACTGTCTTCCTGTTGACCAAGCCAGCATCCCCCTTGTGCCATGGTCTTCTCTCCTCCCATACCCACTGCGGGTCCTGCTCAGGTCAAACAGACCCACTGAATCACCAAAAACCGAGCTGGGAGGGTGCGAGTCTGTCCACCCACCTGCATGTGGTGGGATGGAACCTGCTTAGGTCCTTCCCGGCTGCCATGACTCAATCTCAAAAGCTCCCAGTTGAGTTGAGGACACCTCTTCCCCACCCAATCTGCAGCACTTGTCTCTCTTCACACTAACGGAGAGCTTTTCCTAACACCCAGCCTGGATCTCCCTCGCTTCAGCTGAAGCCCGTGTTATCTCACAAAAACAGGCCAGACTATGGTGATAAACCTGATTTCTTGTCTCCTGGAGCAAGCTACAAGCTTGCCGAGGTTAGTAAAGAGACAGGGAGCCTGTTTCCCAGGAGCAGCGTCAGTGCTGTACGAGTGGATTTGTACAGCTGTGCTACCAAAGCAAACCAGTGACCCAACAGCTATACTGGTGTTTCTGACCCAAGAGAATAAAAATCTTTGCTGCTTTGTGGTCATTTCTTGACCAGAGCAAAGGCAGGAGGGGCAGGCACAACACGCGCACGGGTTGTGCACAGGAAAGGAGTATCTCAGCAGCTTCTTCCAGCAAGATCACAGACCAGTGGACAACATGGCTGTGTCTCGGTGCCGGTGGGATCTGGGATCTTGACTCTCCCTGCAATAATTTTTCTTCTTGGGAAATGACCCCTTTCTCCTGTTTTTTCAGATCTCTCTACCCCAAAACTAGGTGGTTTGTTGTCTTTGCAACTGCTGTTCTGGTGATTAGAGCTGCAACACTTGCTCAAACGCTCTTTCACCCCTTGAAGTCTGGGGCGTTTGCCATTTTCCATTTTCTTTTTGCCTTCACCAAGCCATATACAGGCATGCTGCCCAGGTGGAATAATGTGTCACAGGAGGAAAACCTCTTCTTTTAATCCCTTCTTAGACCAGGTTGTCTGTGACCCGACCTGGTGACCATTGTTCTTTGTATTAGCAGGTGAGGTTGATAGGACGTATTGGTTACATTTCTCTTCACCTTTAATTATTCACCGAGTGGAAACAATAAGAGACATTCTTTTGTCTCCTTCATGCAGATGAACCTGCTGTTTTGGAGGCAGAAGACCTGGACCGAAAAGCCATGAGACAGGGAGGCGGGCTGGAGCCAGATGCCATCTCCTTGGCCTCTGTCACAGCTGTCACCACCAATGTCTCAAATAAGAGGTGAGGCCTGGATGTGAGCTTGTGCAAGCCAGGAGGGGGGGGGGCACGCTGGCAGACACCCCACAACCACGTGTCCCCTGAGACAGGGTACACTGGAAATCACATTGCCCCATGCAGCCGGTGGGTTTGGTGGTTTTTTTTTTTGTAAATACCTGACCTGCTACAAAAAGCACCAATGCTCAGTGGTGTTTCACAGCCCCCAGGGTTTATATTCCTCAGACTCAAAGAGGGCAGGAGCTTCAAGGGGTGACCCTGCAAATGCTCCATCATGGCTTCCAGCGAGTCCATTTGTGGTTTGACTGACGGTTTCTTCTGCCCCTCCAAAGGTCCAAGCCTGACATCAAAATGGAGCCAAGTGCTGGGAGGCCGATGGACTACCAGGTAGGTGACAACGTTGTGCCCCCGATCCTCCACTCACGGGGGTCACATGGGGGTGAGGGGGACCGTTTTGCAGGGAACAAGTTCATGCTGGGTTTCAACTCACTGAATTCACAAAGCACAACTTCCCGAGAGCTGGCATTTAAATGGTTAAGGGATAAACTCAAGATTAAGTCGTTAACTGGTTTTGCTCTCCATTGGGTGAAGCCCAGGAAGCCCAAATTAACCTGTGATTGAAACAGGCTGTCTCCAATACATTTCTCTTACTCCCTAAGAGCTTTCAGGATGCTGTTTAGTATTCAAGATCTGTGAGTCCTGGCCGACTGTCAGTTGCTCACTGGATTTCCTCGGGTATGCTGGTACACGGCTGCTGTTGTCCTAGTCAGCGATGTTCCATTCCTACCTCTTCATCTAGAATTAGAAGAACCACATATTTAGTTTCCCAAGGCTCAGGTGATCCATGCTGCTCCCTTTTCTTTTACTAGTTGGTGCCAGCATGATTCATAAATTGACTCTTCTCATTTTTGCCAAGTTGTGCTGATTCAGCAGCAATTTGGCTTTATGTCCTCGCATCTCAGCGCAGCAACACGTTCCTGGGGATATTTGAGAACACCGCAAATAATGATTTTTTGTTAGAGATTTATTGCAGAACATTTGCAGCATCTGCTGCAGACCAAATTGTGAGGCTTACAGGGAATGAGTGTGCTTGGTTCAGGAGGCGGGGGAACATCAAGAGGAAGGGGAAGGCTCAAAACAAACTACAGCCAAGAAGCAGAAGGAACACAAGGTCCAGTTATTTGGCCACTGCAAATGGGGGGGTCACAAGGTTGGTGCTCATGGGGAAGGACTGATTTCTGGAGTATAACAGGGTTTGCAGCGCTAGGCTGGTTCATGAACAAGGGTTGGGCTGACCTCCGTCTGTCTGCTTTCCTTTGACGGCTGGGTTTTGTGGAACATCTGAGAATTAAGAGGAAAGGACTTGATCTTCCACGGAAACCTCAAGACAATCCCTTGGTCTGTGGCAGCAGAGGGGATGGGAGGAAGGGACGAAGTGTTACTGAAGGCTGGTGCCCAGCAAAGTCATTGCCAGGAGCTGGTGTGGGTCGGGGCAGGGGTGGAGGGGAGGTCTCGGTGCAGAGATGAGGGGCCCTGGCTACAAACCTCCCCAGAAGGCGTTTGGGGTGTTTCCACACACCTTGCCACGCTGCACGGGAGGAGAGAACCTGAGCGGGGGTTCCTGAGCCGCTGCAGTGCTGGGTGTGGGGTCGGGGGCTGCGTTTGCCCCTCAGCCCCTCTGTGCCAGGTCAGTTTGTGCAGCGATAAATGCCGGGCAGCCTTGTCCCTTCTGCAGAGGGCTCAGCTACCCGTTATCAGCTGCCTTGTAGGAGCACTTTAGAATATTTCAGCTTAAATTATCACAGTATCCCAGCAACTTCTGGTGGTATTTTCTTTTTTTTTTTTTTTGACTGGAATCTAATCCTCTTAAAAAAAAATCCGATTGAAAGTCAAGCCTCCTAATATGTTACCAAAATGCAATTTCCCCAGATTTACCCATAAAGATAATAGTTTAATTTTTAATAGATTTCTATTTTCCATTATTATAGGATTTAAGATAAAGCTGAGTTCAAGTTACAAAAATAATTAATGACAGCTAGAGAAGGCATGTGTAAATTAACTCATCTGTTGGGCTTCAAGGTAACCAGGACTGAGAGTTCATGTTATTTAAAAAAAAAAAAAAGTAATTTTAAAGGATACTCAGTCGTCATGCTTTGAAATCTTGGAGGTTACCTGTCCTACCACAACTTGTGATAGATTTTAAAGATGACTCTAGAAAAAGAGCTGCTGGGAATTGAAAATATTTGGTACCTACATGGAATTGCACCTTATGTTTTTTAGTTAAATTAAGAAATTCAGGTATAATATAAGCAGGAATTCCTAATATTAATTTAATATTGCAAGGAAGGAATTTAGATACAATCTAAATCCCTAATGTTAATTTAATGTCACAAGGTGGATTGAGTTGTAAATGACAAACTTGTGTGTCAGACACATGCAAGTGCTTCATCTGGCTGACTTGCTCATATTTTATTGAAAATATTTATTTTTCATATACCGCATACAGGAGTACTTAATTTAAATAAAATGGCATGCATGTATGCATGCATATAGGAGGATTGAACTGTGAAACAGTGGGGACTTTTCCAGAAATAATAAAAGATAGAATATTTGAGTTGGAAGGGACCTGTTATGATCATCCCTCTGTGTTTTCTAGCAGAAGTGAAGCCAGCTGGGGTCTTGCCAGCTGAGCATCTGCTCCCACAGCTTAGCTAAATCCATTTGACTTTACACCTCGCATGAAGCCACCCCTGTGCTGGGGCTGAAGCAAGAGGGGTGCTTGTGGGGTCTCCTGCACCCCACACCATGTTGCAGCTCGCTCAGGCTTGTCCAAGCAGCCCGGTGTCTTTGGTGTGACCATCAGCCCCCAGAGCTGAACTGAAAATGCCTCAAAACCTAGAGATGGGCAGAGAGGGGTTAAGGCAGCGAGTGGTGTCTGATGCTGCTCTCAGGAGGTGAAAGTGTATGAACCCTCTCCCCAGGTCAGCATCACCATCATCGAGGCCCGGCAGCTGGTTGGGCTCAACATGGACCCCATGGTCTGCGTGGAGGTTGGAGAGGAAAAGAAATACACGTCCATGAAGGAATCAACGAATTGCCCTTACTACAACGAGGTGGGTCTGTCCTCTGGGGATGCTCACAGCTTCCCGCTCCTCAGAGTCTACATTGCTGTTAGTTAATGAAATGTAATTTCTTGTCACTTGTTTTTTTTTTCTTTTTTCCTTCTGTCACCTCTTGTCGGAGTAAGATGAAATCTCAAAACATGCAGAAAGGAGAAATGAAGCCTTTGCCCTCTGGTATTTTGCAAAATGGTAAAAAGTGCACTCACATGATCTGCGTTAGATTCCTCTCAGTTTTTCCAAGAAGTTAGTGCTTCCTTTTGGTTCCTCAGACTGCAGAGGTTGTCAGCGCTGGGGCTCACAGGGATGCATCCCTGCTGTGACATGTGCTGCAGGATGCTCCTCCAGGCAGTCACAGCTTCTCCAGCTGGAGCGTGCACCATAATACTGTCTTTCAACCCAAAAGCAGCCTGCCCCGGCACTCCTGACTTCATGACTGCTCTTTCCCTTTCAGTACTTTGTCTTCGATTTTCACATCCCCCCAGATGTCATGTTTGACAAGATCATCAAGCTGTCCGTAAGTGAGCATGGTTGCGTTGTCCTTTACACGGGGCTTTGGAAGAAACCAGCCCATTTTGTGTATGCACAAGGGGTGGATTTCAGGTCCTTGATGTGAGACCCCCAACAGGAGCTGAGATGTTCAATCCTACAAGCCTCAGCTCTTTTGCAGACCCCCAGTCCCTCTTTCTGTTGCTGACCTTCATTGCTGGGGCCACACATCTCCACTCCTGTGTTTGCTATCTCCCTTCATGATCTCTGATGTTTCAGAGCCAGGCAGAATTAAACCTTTCTCAGGATGTGTTTAGGCTTGGGGAAAAGCGAGACCTTCCCGAGCCTGCCAGAGGATTTCCTGAGGTGTGAGACTGGCAGATCTATTGTGGAAATTTAGGACTGCAAAGGAGAGGCTGCTCAAATAAATGTCCCTGTGTTTGTTGCCATAGTGGCTGGAAAACTGCATCCTGCTTCAAAGATTAATTTCTTTGCATTTTTTTCTATTCAATCCAAGTATACACTTGCAATACTGCTAAGCAAGAGCTGCCAAGCCCACCATGCCTCTTGGTGTCCTTATACAGACCGAGGTCCTGCACAGACCAAGCAAAATGCATCAGCTCCTTTCCCACCTGACACTGGATACCTCTGGAAAGAGCCTTATGGCTCCCAGGGCATGGAAGAAACTCTGACTCGTTCTCCCCTCTTGACTTCCAGGTGATCCACTCAAAAAACCTCTTGCGCAGTGGGACTTTGGTAGGCTCCTTCAAGATGGATGTTGGAACCGTTTATACCCAACCTGGTATGTAAACGCTGTTTGCAACTAGCCCTATGTGGCTACCTACACCATTGAATAAATGGCCTCGCAAGGTAGCCGGGATGATCCTTTTTGAACTTAATTTTAGTATCCTTGATATAAGCAAGTGACCTGGGCTACCATCTGCAGTCAGGAAAGAGCACTCAGCACCTCTGGAGAAGGTTGTGAATCCCATCCTGCAATAAGGTGTTACAGCCTGAGGCTGAGATGCCCTCCAGGTGTGCTGGTCTCTATCCACTGACCTGCTGAGGAAGGAAGCCCAAGGCAACTTGTTTAGGCAAGATATCAACCTTCCAGATAGCCAGAAGTCATGGATCTTGCCCTCTGTGGCTATAAATAAGGCTGAGAGCAAGCAAAGATATAAAGGAAGCCTCCAGAGTCTGCACTTAGGGGTGATCAGCAGATGGTGAGGGGGACCTTAAGGGAGCATCGAGTCTGGTTCCCTGCTCCACAGAAGGACAAAGTCTTTCTAACATGATCCAAAAGGCACCTGAGACCTTAGACTTAGAATTATAGAATCATTTAGGTTGGAAAAGACCCTTAAGTTCATCAAGTCCAACTGTTAACCTAACGCTACCATGTCCACCTCTAAACCGCGTCCCCAAGAGCCACATCTACACATCTTTTGAATAGCTCCAGGGATGGTGATTTCTAGCGATGGAGACTGCACCCCCCCTTCAGACAGTTTATCCCACGGCTTCTCTGTCTTCAACATGAGACACATCTTCCTAATGAATTTTTCAGGGGTTTCTGTCTGAACTCCTCACACCTGAAGATGTCTCTTACGTGTATGTGCAGGTCCCCCCACTCAAGTAGAAGGACGTTTCCAGTCCTCACGGTGATTGCTGTGTCTTATTCTGACAAATGACTCTCTTGTCTCCTGGCTTCCAGAGCACCAGTTCTACCACAAATGGGCCATCCTTTCTGACCCCGAGGATCTCACTGCAGGGCTGAAAGGTTACCTGAAGTGTGACATCGCTGTGGTAGGGAAAGGGGACACCATCAAGACACAGCACAAAGCCAATGAGACAGACGAGGAAGATATTGAAGGGTAAGGGTCCGCAGAGCCAGCCTCACATAGTCTTGCTTGGGAATGACTTTTCATGTCTTGTCACCTTGGATTGTGCAATGAGGACAGCATCCCTCTGGTGAGGCTTCTGGTACTCATACTCACACTGTGCAATGAAACCAGAGGGACCAAAGAACTTGCTGAGAAGAGGGAACATGGGCAGGTTACTGGTGCAAATCCAGGTCACACCAAGTCCAGATCAGTCATTTCTATCAGCTCAGACCATCTGCTGGTTTCTGAGCTCTCTATACCAGCACCAGCCTGATGTTAACCAACCTGACATCCCCACTGTCTACCTAATGCTCCTGTTGGCCCTTGGATGGGATGAGGTGGGATAGGGCCTCATCACTCACTGCCAGGGCAGATCAGGGAGGTCTGGATGGGGTTTCCCAGGCTGCGTGGATGGGCAGAGCATCTAAAAAACCATGAAAGAAAAATCAAGAGAGTTTAAAACTTAGTTCTAGCCCCAAAATGTTTCAGGGTAATTAAATATCTCCAAGTGCAATCACGGGCTTTCAAGTCTACCTCTCAGCCTCTCACCACAGAGTCAGAAACCTGTGCTAGTAGCAAATACCAGTGCAGCTTTCTTGACTTTTCATGGACCAGTGGGCTCAAGGCACCACCTGAATTATTTTGAGCCATTGTTCCATGCTGTAGTGGTGACATTATCCCACTTTTCCATGGAAAACTCCAGCAATTCCTCTAGAAATTTTGTTCACAGCATCCCCCATGGCTTTCATTTCTTCCCCCAGAAGACAAAAGCCAAATATGCCAAGAAAACTAATTTGGTGGAGTTCCCCTTGTACCCTGATGAAAAAAGAGTCTTCTACCCTCCCATTCATCTGGCCTGCTTTAGATATCTAAATTAGGCTGAGTCTAATTTTCCCTAGACTCCACTGACAATAATAATTATATCCCTTTAGTGGCATGCACTTTGTCCCAGGGGCACCTTAAGGGGATCTTCTAAGATTTTGCTTAGAAAACCACCACTCCCCACCCCAAAACAGGAGGATGGGCAGAAACAGAACAGCAATAAAATGTACGGCTGCGGAAAGGGTCATCTTTGCACCTCCACAGAGCCTGTGCTCAGAAAGTGGGGCAGCTTCTCCCTCTTTGGCAAGCCTCTCCCGACAACCTGCCAGCCCCAGTGACTGTTCCCAACCTTGTCTGTTGATGTTGCAGGAACCTCCTCCTCCCTGATGGGGTCCCTCCAGAGAGGCAGTGGGCTCGTTTCTACATCAAGATCTATCGAGCAGAGGGATTGCCCCGTATGAACACCAGCATCATGGCCAATGTGAAGAAGGCTTTCATTGGGGACAACAAGGACTTGGTAGACCCCTACGTGCAGGTGGCCTTTGCAGGGCAGAAGGTGAACAAACTGCGTGTGGTGCCAGGGTGACCCTGGGAGGTTACATGAGCAGGACCAGCCAGAGGCGGCCAGAGATGATCTCAGCTGTCCTGGCATGTAGATGCTGAGATGTACAGCGAAGCCACCTTCTTTGTGATGTTCCCCCTCTCTTGTGCAGACTGTGACGGGTTTGCAGCACTCTCCAGTTGAGGAAAGGAGCTTGTTGGGAGAGGAGAGTCACAAGGCAGAACGCAGTTTCTGTGCTCATTAGCAAGGGAGCAATTCAGATTGTGAGGGATGGCTTGGGAGCTCAAACCCATGTCTAACATGTCTATCCTTCGACTTGGCAGGGGAAGACATCCATACAAAAAAGCAGCTATGAGCCTCTCTGGAACGAGCAAATAATCTTCACAGAAATGTTCCCCCCATTGTGCAAGCGGATAAAGATCCAGATTCGAGACTCAGACAAAGTCAATGATGTGGCCATTGGCACCCATTTTCTTGATTTGCGGAAAATCTCTAACGAAGGAGACAAAGGTAAAGCTAAGGTGGGGGGCAGACTGAGCTAACTTATTCACAGTAGAGAGACATCTCTTTGGCAGAGTTACCAAAATAGCCTTGGCTCCTTCCCCACCCCTGGAGATAGCTGCTTCTTGGTGCCCAGCTGGAGAGACCTTGATTCCCTGCAGTGGTCTTCTGAGGTCACTGGACACACAGTCTTTGAAAACCAAGCCCTGTCACAAGCCTCCAGCCCAATACCTGAAAGCAAGGACGCCCAAGAACAATTTGCCCTTCCAACAAATTAATTGCCATGAGCGGATGAATATCTGACAGGTTCCCCAATTCACACCCACGTGAACACACGTAGGCAGGAATGTGAGATCAAAGATGGCCTAGACGGGCAACTAATGGGGGTTCTTGACACTCACATTGGGTAACAGGCCCAATGTCTGGTTGCAATTGCCTTTCCATGCCCGCACACGTGCATATTCAAGCCTGCGTCACCCTACACAGACCAGGAAAGTAATGCCAATCCATGAGTGAGCTTGGATGCTGAGGCAAAGGCATGTCCTCCTCCTTGCACATCCCCTTCCTTACATGCACACCTGATCTGCTGCAGGCTTCCTGCCCACCTTTGGCCCTGCGTGGGTGAACATGTACGGCTCCACACGGAACTACACCTTGATGGATGAGCACCAAGAGCTGAACGAAGGTCTGGGTGAAGGTGTCTCCTTCCGGGCCAGGCTTTTGATGAGTCTTGCCGTGGAGATCTTAGACACCAGCAACCCAGAGATCAACAGCTCCACCGAAGTACAAGTTGAGCAGGCCGCATCACCTGCTGATGTAAGTCACCCCTAACCCTACAGCTGCCAGCAGTGAGTCGTGAGTCTCAGGCCTCTTGGTTAATTATCTTTGGTCTCACAAACCGAGGATTTCATTTAGTGTTGCCCTTAAATGTTCTGGATCATGGGGGACCCAGAACAAAGCAAATCTTGCAAGGATTTTATGTTTTATGATCATTCAAATGCTTACCTCTCTTAGGAGTGCTGAGCAGAAGGAATACCTGAGTGAGGGAGAATCCTGAATTTTGAGACGTTTCTCCAGTTGGGTGCTGGACAAGGACAAAGAGAGCCACCTCCTAATGCCAGCTGTCTCACTCCTATCCTTAAGATGGGTTTCAAACAGAAGCCAAGAATCTAATCTGTTTCCCAACCAATTCTGGCAGGGTGGAACTGATCAGAGAAATTGAGAGGCTGTTTCCTGACAAGAGAAGCCCCCAACTTTAGTCTTGATGTGTAGATCCCACATGTCTACAGAGCCTGTGCTCTGCATAAACAGACACATCCAGGCTTGTCCTTCCCAAGGATGCCTACACATGTTGATCCATATGAGCCAAGGGTGTGAAGCAGAAATGGAGAAGTCTGATGACATTGCACCCTCTGTGTGAGAGCTCTCCTTCAGCAGTAAAGTGGCCTTAATTCACCTCCAGGGGAAATGAAGCCACCTGGAAATAAAACCATTCCAGTTCTGAAAAAGCATCCAGGCAGATGGTTTGGTGTGGTTTGATTAACTCAATTTGTGAGTGAACTCAAGCTCATATTCCTGAATGTCCCTTAAACAGTCCCTTGTGTGCAAGGGATGACTGATCTCAACACAAAAGTTAGGCTAAAATCTTTAATTAAACTCTCTCTGCAATGACCTTAGAGACTGCTCAGACTGGAGGAGAGAAAACCCACATTGTCCCCTTGAAAGCCTGAGCAGTGACACTGCACCTTCAAAAAGCCCATGAGGGTGCTCAGAGGTGCCAGGTGATGCACCCCTCTGCCCAAGGGGACCTGCCCTCCTAGGTGTCCCCCTGGCTGACCTCATCCCTGATCCTTGTGACTTCCCCTGCAGAACTGCACTGGGAAGATGGAGGAGTTCTTTCTCTTTGGAGCCTTCCTGGAAGCTACCATGATCGACAGGAAGATTGGTGACAAACCCATCAACTTCGAAGTCACAATAGGTTGGTGGTTTTTTGGGGAGAGTGGTTTTGAAGCACGCCAGGTGGGGAATGCAGAATCCAAGGCTGAGAGCTGGGATTCTTCCCCATTTTCCAGACCAACACACACTAGAGCACGCAGGGCTCTGTTTAGGGAGAGAGTGGTGGCTACTCTACTGGCACAAGCTACTTGAGGCCCGAAATCATCTACTATGTGCACACTGTGCTGTGGCCAGCGGAGTTGCTCCGTCTCTCACCCCAGTTTTGTGCCCCCCAAGGCTGACCACCAAAGGGAGGGTGTATATTCCTACTTGGCTCGAGAGAGAACAGACACCCATTGCTAATTCATGATTCCTGGGCATGGTTTCAGAGAGTTGAACTCCACTGTTCCCCATGGTTCCTGCAGAGAAAGCTTCTCTGCAACCTGAATTAAAGCCAAAAGATTGAGTCCGATTGGAGTTGCAACCCTGTGACTTTATTTCACACTTCTTTTCTTGAGGTAACTATGGGAACCAGATCGATGGCATGACCAAACCCATCCTGCGGAGAAAGAAAGAGGGAGGGGATGGGGATGAGGAGGAGTCTGAACTGCTCCAGAACTCAAGTGAGGATGAAGGTGATGAGGATGGAGAGCTGGTTTCTGTTTCTTCATCTCAACCCGTGAAGCCCCTGGTCACAGACAGGTAAGCATGCCTGGTGGCCGCTGCAGTGCCACTGGGTAGAGGTGTGGCTCTTGAGTCAGACGTGGTCTGTAGGTGTTCCCACCCACGCTGGCTGTCCGAGCTCCCACCCCTCTCATCAGAGGTGAGGTCAGTGCTGTCGCGGGGCCTGGAGTCATTCAGCCAAACAGACCTGGGAGCGGTGGTGGGGACCAGACCTCCATGCCCTGGAAAGGGAGATTAGATACCACGTGTAGATTCCTTGTCTTGGATACTACAGTTGGCCAGCTGAACACCCCCCACCCCATTCCCTACAGTTGTGAGCATTCCTGTGGATTCTCTGATGTCCAATAAGGGCTGAATTTACCTCCCAGGCTACCCTACAAAGAATGTCCTCCATCCACCTGGCCAGATGTGCACCCAAATCATGGCTGTCCGATACCTTTAGTGCTCTTCCCCTATGGCAAATAGGGATGAAGTTAACCAGTGGATTAAAAAAATTGTTGGTGGGCACTGGAAAACCATTCTCGTACATAGAAGTTCCGTACATGTAAAAAACCAGTCTGAAAACGGGGCCTTCCCTAGGATTGCTGCCACCTTTGGCGGCCCAACCCAGCACTGCGCATCAGGGAGGAGAGGTTTGCCTCTGTGCAAAGTCCATCTGGAGATGAGGTGAAGGTAATTTGTGAAGGTAATTTCAGTAGCAAAGGTAATTTCTGCTGAGACAAGGTGTATTTCTTCACTTGGGATCTTAAAAGCTGGACACGGTCACTGCCAGGCAGGGAGGAGCGGATGCCAATACTGCTGGGAAAAGTCCTTGAGAATGTGTTAGGCAGGGGATTGGGGTAAAAGACTTTAAATCCTCTCACTCTCCCTAGTTTGCAGCATCTCTCTTTTGGTCAGTTTGTCCCCATTGCTTACAGCCATTGCCAGCCACACTCTGGTGTTTAACAGAACCAGAACTTGGGAAACTGGCTCCTACCCTGGGTCTGAGGCACAGCTGGTTGTCAGTGGACAAATTGCTTCTGTTTTCTCTGTATCGGTTTCTCCAGCTATAAATTTATGGCATTTTGGGGGTCTGCTTTACAAATTGCTTTGTGATGTGCAGGTAATACAGACAAGATCCAGACAGCTGCAAGTGTGATTCTGGTGGGTGCTTTCCACCCCAAGCAGCTGGATCAGAAAACTGAAAATGGGATCAGCACATGTGTCTTGGGATGTCTGGGCTGGGCTTCAGCCGCAGCCTGGATTTGAATACAAAGGATGAGGACTAAGGAAAGCTAATTGGATTTAACCTGATGAGATATGCTTAAAGTGGATTTTAACTGTGTTATACGCGTAGATAGATGTTAATAGAATTAACTGGCTGACTTAATTCAATTGGGAAATGAAACAACCCACACCGAATCGAGGGTATTTGCGCTCCAGATAAAAGCGTCTACCTGGGGTTTCCTCACTTGTTTCCCAGCTTCTCCTCAAGGTGAATGCTAAAAGGAGATGAGAAGCACCGATGGTTTTTGAGCCTGTCCCCTGGGCTCTGACTTTCATGCGTTTATCATATATCTCCAGCCCTGGGTGCTGGGAGCCTCTTACTCAACCGTGTGTTGATGTCTGCTGACATCTCCTGGCTGGAAGTACCCGATGCCTTCAGAAGGATGAGCTGAAGCTGGTTTTTAACTCAGGGTGATCCCGGGTGCAGCAGAATCTGCAGTGGCTTTACACTGGGTGGATCCCAGCTCACGGCCAGTGCTCAGGCAGCCAAGTAACATGAACCATTCTTCAGCCTCATCCTTCTTTTAGCTGTACCATGACTATTACCACTCCATGCCACCAGCATGTGGAAACCTGGCAGCTCAGCCAAGGGCAGAGACCTCTGCCTGCTGCAAAAGCCAGGGGACTATAGGAGATGCTCACCAGCATTCCGAAAAGGGTGTTCGTGCTTCGGTTTCCCTTGTGCTCACACTGCTGCCACGCTGGAGATGTTTGCTCTCTGCTGGGCTATGGGTGAGGTCGTGGGAGTGGGACCTTCTCTGATATCTCTCTAGGTCTGAGATGGGAAATTTGCAATCCCTGGGCCAGCACCCATCCACCCTGGGTCTGGTGCTGGGAAGGGTGCTAGGAGAGCTGGAGTCTTGGTTCTTCAGAGTTCAATTCACCTCAGCCCCCTCTCTCCCACACCTGACCTCCTATATCCCCCCCCTTCCCCGTCACAGCGTTGCCTCCCCAGGAAAGGTGTGGGACAGGGGCTGTTCCTGGCCAGGAGCGTTGCCACCACAGAGCATCTTTTCTGCCTCCTCTTGCAGGAACTACTTCCACCTGCCGTACTTTGAGAAGAAGCCCTGCATTTATATCAAGAGCTGGTGGCAGGACCAGCGCCGCAGATTATATAACGCCAACATCATGGACAAGATTGCGGACAAGCTGGTCAGTGTGTGCTGGGGAGGGAGGGAGACAGCTCAGGGCATGGGGCACACCCAGGCTCCCTGTGCATCTCCGCAGCTTCTCACAAAGCAGGGACAAACAGCGCAAGGACCCGCTAGCAAACTTGTGCCAGAAAGGGGGAAGTTTCCCAGTGCTGAAAGCTCCATAATTTGCATATCCAAATCCTAGGAGCTCATTGAATTTTCTGTGGGTCGGACCCAGGTGTCCCAACCAAAGGGGGCAGGAGCCAGGGAGGCTTTGTGCCCCTGGTGACCCATTTGTGTGTCAGAACCTCGTTAACAGTCTCAGCTAATTCCCAAGGAGCTTTTGGGACATCTCCATGTTGGCAGGGTCACAGCAGGATCTGCAAAGGGCATGTCCAGCCAAGACGGTGTGGACCTTGGGCAACTAGTCTTATGGAACCATTCCCATCACCTAAAGCCAAATATGTGCCAGATCTGAGGCCAACAGGTCTGCAGAAGCAGCAGATGTTTCCCACTGGCAGCTCCCACAGGGCTGGTCTATGGAGGGTTGGACCTCAATGGGGAGTTTGCCCCATCATGGGGATCTGCCCCACCGCCCCCTCACCGCTTCCCCCGTTGATGCTGCAGGAGGAAGGGCTCAACGACGTACAGGAAATGATCAAGACGGAGAAACCGCACCCGGAGCGCCGGCTCCGAGGGGTCCTGGAGGAGCTGAGCAGTGGGTGCTTGTGAGTAAAAGATGGTGACACGCTGCAGACCACTACTCTCTGTGGGCCTGTGGGCAAGGCCATGAGCATAAGCTCAACTTGCCTGAGCCTCTGGATGATGGGCAAGCATTTAATTGCATTGCCATGCTGCCATATCAGCTGCCTCTGGCTTGGAGCGTGGGTGAGGTGGCGCTTACATCTGCACCCTAAAGACCCTAAACCAGTGGTGAAAGCCTCAATCTTGTGGCCCCCACAGGCCTGATCGGCACCTATTGCCCACACACAACACTCAACATTGGGTGCAAAGAGGCCACTTGGCTGTGATTGTGTTGTGGGCTGAGGGGAACAAGGACATTTCCCTCTGGTGAGGTGCTCTCCTGCTGGCAGAGATCCAGCTGGCCATGGCTCCTTGGGGAGAGTCCACAGGCTCCCACGGCGTTCATGCTGCCAACCTTTTCTACCAGGCGCTTTGTGACGTTGGCTGACAAGGACCAGCACCACTCTTCCCGCACGAGGTTGGACCGGGAGAGACTCAAGTCTTGCATGCGGGAACTGGTAAGTGGGATTCAGCTGGGCAGGGAAGAGGATTCATGAATGGGGGCTGGGCCTTGTCAATGCAATGGGGAACCTTGGTCCTTGGGTGTGCTGATTTCCAGTCTCTCTGGATTGAGGGTTTGAGGTTTATTTCTGAATAGAGGAGCCCAAGACCACTTGGGTCTTGCACAGGTCCCAGGCAGCACTTGGGTCCATGTTGTTGCCTCTCCTCCACCACACTCTGCTTTGCCTTGGAAAGAAAGGAGCTACATTGCTGTCAAACAGCTGAGGATGCTGGGAAGGGGTAATTTAGGGGAACACTGCAGAGCAGAGCTACTCCAGAGATAAGTATGGCCTAGATTTTAGGGCTGGTAGCCCAGAAACTTGCAAAGACCAGGGATGTGCCTGGTGCTGCTTCCTTCTCCATGCTCCATTTACTCTTGCTAATGTGGTGTCCTGGGCTCCTTTTTAACCACAGGAGAACATGGGGCAGCAAGCCGCGACTCTGCGGTCACAGGTGAAGAAGAACACCATGAAAGACAAGCTGAAGCTGGTGCAAAACTTCCTGCAGAAACTCCGGTTCTTGGCGGATGAGGTGAGTCCCTCCGCATGTAGAGATGGACTTAGCTGGGTCAGCGCATGGAGATGGTGGCCTGGAATGGATGGAGACCTCTCTGTGAAGGCTGTAGGCAGGAGAGGTCCCCAGTAGCCCAGGTCTTGTGCAAGGAGCCACTCCAATTCTAACGCACTGCCCCACACCTCCCAGGCTTGCCCGTGCACTGCTGGCTTGGAAGAAGTCAGCGCTAAAACAAATTTAAGAGTCCTTCCCAGCCAGTAACAGAGCTGGGTCCTCTCACAGCTGAGCTGGAAGCGTTGGCAGGTCAGGCAGTTCCCTGGGGGATCAGCCATCGGGAGGTGACACGTGTCCACACAGTGTTAAAGTCAGCAGCAGGGAGCCGTTTCTGATCCTGGCTAGGTAGGGACTTGTTAAAGTGGCTCTTCAAAAGGCTGTGGGATAAAGGCCTGTCCTCTCGCAGAGCTCAAACCATCTAATTTTTATTGTACTCTTTCTTCACTCCTGCTCATGGGTGAGAGATTATAGTCCAATATATTAGAGCTGTTCACAGCGTTTCCAAAGGAAATATTTCCCAAATAATCTGCAAAATATTTTTTCCTTCTTTCAGAAAATTACACCTTTCCTCTGATATTTTTACAATTGGGATTGGGTCAGCCATGGGGGGTTATTGGCCCTCATGGGAGCTGTAGCTGTTGCAGCTCCCGTTCTCATTTCCCACGGCAGGCTCCCAGCCTCAGTAATGTTGCCCTTCTTACAGCAAGGTCGTCCTTGGCTTTGACTCACCACAGCAGAACATAAACCAGACTATAAGGTGTGATGGGACCTGCCCAGACAGGGTACCTCTTCCATAGTAAGGAATGAAGGTGTGGCCCTGGCCCTGCAGTCCTCATGGCCACTGAATGAAGAGAGAAGGAAAATCTTTAGTCTTCTAATCCAACTTTTCTTTTTTTTTTTTTTTAAACTAGAACAAATGTAAATCCCGGTTTCTTTCCTGATAGGCTTCACCCTGCTGAGCTTAGCTCAGAGCAGCCTTTCTTAAGCAGACAAGCTTCTGCAGTGGGAGGCTCAAAACCATTTCAGTGGCCCTAATGTGGCAATAGGTGCATCCATCTCCTGTAGCATCTGCTGAATTTGCCTTCACAAGGTCCCCAGCCCTGCTGGTGCCTCAGCAGTCAGAGTTGAGGCACTGACAGGGCTCTTCACTGGTGTTGACAGCCCCAGCACACTATTCCCGACATCTTCATCTGGATGATGAGCAACAACAAGCGCATCGCCTATGCCCGCGTCCCTTCCAAGGATATCCTCTACTCCATTGTGGATGAGGAGATGGGCAAGGACTGCGCCAAAGTGAAAACCATCTTCCTCAAGGTGCCGGTCTGTCTTTCCTGGGGGATCTGCAGCCAAGAGGAGGGAGATGGAGGAAGGACAGACTGGGAGGATGGGAGATGAAGATAAGAGCGCTGTGTATCCAGTTTTGCTGGGGCTTGAATACTAGGCCAAACAGACCCATACTCTACAGGTGGGGTGGAAGTCTGCTGCTAGGAAGTGTGAACCACTGATCTTACCCAGTCCAGTAAGTGAGAAATGTTTGGAAGGAGAGATGTTTGATCCAGCTGGCCACAAAAGAGGATGCTGGCCTAGAAAGAGGAAGCCAACATGGTGGGAAGAAGATAATGCATGAGCCAGAGTAGTATCATGATCTGAAGTGGTGAGGGCTGGGTTCCTGGTTTTAAGGGGCAGCGGTATAAGAGGTGCACCAGAAGGAGCTGGATGCTACAAGAGGTGGTCTGTCCATCTCTAAGGTCTTCCTGATATCCATGTAAACTCTTCTGCCCTTTGTGCCCAGCTACCTGGGAAGAGGGGCTTTGGATCTGCTGGTTGGACAGTTCAGGCCAAGATGGAGATGTATTTGTGGCTGGGCCTCAACAAACAGCGCAAAGACTTTTTGAGCGGCCTGCCCTGTGGCTTTGAGGAGAAGAAGACTGCCAGAGGCCAAAAGCTGCCATCCTTCCCACCCATCAGCCTCCTTTACACCAGTAAGAACCTCCTGCCTGCAGTGGGGCTGGGGACAGGACATGGAGAGGGCAGGAGGGAGCCTGGCTGGACACTACTTGGACCAAGGGCTTCCAGGAGCTAAGGGGGAAATAATTCCAGTTGTCCCAGTCTGAGGTCCCACACTACTCCCAGTGGGGTGTGGGAACTGTCCACCCTCTTCCCTACCCCGTTCATAGCTGTCATTCTGCACATGGCGAGCAGGGCACCAAGGACGACTGTATGCGTTCAGGACTCATGTGTTTTGAGCTTATATCCTTCATCAGTCGCTGGCCCTGGGCAAAAATGTGCCCCTGAGACCTCGGTCCTCAGGCTGAGCCCCGCAGCTGGGCTCTGGGGTTGTGTATCAAGCTGTCTCACTTCCTCCCTCTCTTGCAGAGAAGCAGGTTTTCCAGCTGCGAGCCCACATGTACCAAGCCAGAAGTTTATTTGCAGCTGACAGCAGTGGCCTTTCGGACCCCTTCGCACGAGTCTTCTTCATCTCCCAGAGCCAATGCACTGAGGTAAACACCATCTCCTGACCTGGAGGGCTGGGCTGGGCTCTGGCATCGCATGTCCCATCAGCTCTCCATCCTACTCCCCTGCCACAGGTCTCGTGACTGCCAGTGAATCAAGGATTAGGGTGATCGTGGGGTCCTGGGGTGGGAAAGCAGCCACAGCACTGGGGCTTGGCTGTCTCCAGGAGCACCTTCACAACATGTCCCCCCTGCACCAGCACATGGCTTATCCTGTGTCCCGTGTCTGCCTGATTAGGAGAAACTGGAGCATCTTGAAGTGGTTTTTGTGTCTTCCCTTCCTGGGCTGAGGGCTGCCAAGCTTTAGCAAGCCTGGTGAACACTGGAGAAGGTCAAGGTGTCCCTGCCCATGGCAGGGAGGCTGGAACTAGATGATCTTTAAGGTCCCCTTCCAACCCCAACCATTCTATTATATGATTCTATGATACAATTTGTGTCTGCTTGCCTGCTGTTGGGGGTTTTTTCTCAGAAGAGTCCTTGGGAAATACCCCATGCCTCACTGGTCAAAAAAAATGTGCAGCAGCCTGCTAGTGCTGCCAGGCAGCTGCGACCAAGGCCCAGTCTGCTGCCCTTAGCCCCTACCTGGAGCAGTAAGTCCCTCCCCGATTCTTGCAGGTTCTCAATGAGACCCTTTGCCCGACCTGGGACCAGCTGCTGGTCTTCGACAATGTGGAGCTGTATGGAGAAGCCCATGAGATGCGGGATGACCCTCCCATAATTGTCATTGAGATCTATGACCAGGACACAGTGGTAAGATGAATCTCAGCAAAGAAAAATGTTTATGATTTAGATGCTGCGATCACTCCTGAGTTAGAGGCAGGGCAGATGGAGCAGAGGATGTGAGAAATAGTTTTTCTCCTGACCCTTGGAAGATGGTCCCCCCGATATCTCCCATGGCATGAGCAGCCTCTGCTGCTCATTAGATCTCAGACTCACCTTAATGATATCTTAGTTTTGGAGAGTGAAGCAAGAGCTTTTGTGAGGCTGGAGGCACGGAAACATTACCTAAGCCTTTCCCTTTAGAAAAGCTGCTCAGCCCCGGCCTCCATGCTGTCCCAACCCCAAGCCACCTCCTTCACCTTATTTGAAGAAACCAGGGATAAAAACTCACTGAATTCTGGTGTCCCAGGCCCAGTGGGTTGGTCCTGTTCTGACCACAATGGGGAGAGCTGTGGGGACTAACCTGGGAGACCTCGTGTTGGGTCACCAAACCCAAGCGCTCTCTGTGCCTCTCCAGGGCAAAGCTGACTTCATGGGCCGCACCTTTGCTAAGCCGGTGGTGAAGATGTCAGATGAGGACTACTGCCCCCCGCGCTTCCCCCCGCAGCTGGAGTACTACCAGATCTACCGGGGCAACTCCACAGCAGGCGACCTGCTGGCTGCCTTCGAGCTGCTCCAGGTACCAGCTGGCCAAAGCCACCCCAGACCAAGGGAGGGAAAGGATGGGATGGAGAGTTGCAAGGGAGCGGGGCTTAACCCATGCTTATATATCTTAGGTTCTGCAAAGAGCAGGTAGTTCATACATCCTAGAAAAGCTAGAAGGGTATAACACAGCTACTAACCCAGTGAGGGGGCAGCTCCTGCCCAGCTATGCTGGTCAGGATGATGTGCAGCGAGTCCCAGGTATCCTGTTGGACAGGACACCCCACTAAAAGTGTTGTATTAGCCCAAACTCTTTACAACATCGCTGGGATATGGGAGATGCCAGTAGGAGTCCTGGTGTTCTTGGAGATGCCAGTTTGAAGGTTTCAGGAAAAAGGAGGGTGAATTCATAGCAGCATCCCAAGAACATGGTGAAATTTGAGCCTTGTAGTCTGTGAAGGTGGCAGAGTTAAACTCTCCCACTTCTGTGCCTCTTTTCCCATACACTGAAACCTTTGTATTTGCTCCTGGGCTGAGCTCTTGGGCCATTTCTGCATCTCTTCACGCCCACCCCAGGCAGAGGCAACTCCCTGCAAGAAGAAAAGGAACAGCCCTGGGGTTGGGGAACATTGGTGGGCTGAGAAGTTTGCTTTGCTACTGCTCTCTCCTGTGTGGAAGCACAACCCTGCCCAGCACCTTCCCAAAGCACAGTACAGTTGGGTGGGTGCTCAGCAACCCCTGTGGCTCCTGCACCCTCAGAGACAACACAGACCCGATGCACGAGACCATGGTGTGCCGCTTACAGCTGAGATGGACAAAAAACCTCCTTCCCAGCAGATCCTAATCCATGCTGCATCTCTTCCAGATTGGCCCTGGGGGCAAGTCAGACCTGCCCCCAATTGATGGCCCCACAGACATGGACCGGGGCCCCATCCTGCCAGTGCCACTGGGGATTCGGCCGGTGCTGAGTAAATACAGAGTGGAGGTAATTACCTTGGAGCACCAGATTTTAGTGTTGTGTGGGTCAGGAGAGCCTGTCCATGAGTGTGTGAAGTTCAGGAGGGATCTTTGAGGCTCTGATGATTAGCTGAGCACCAAGACCAGATGTCTGCACTGCAAGGATCTGTCTGTACGGGCTGCAGAGGGAGAAGGGCTGCAGCAGCCCAAAAGAACAGGCAACTGGATCACTTCTTGCTGTCTTAAATGTGAGCACCGTAGCAAATAAACAGCTCTTGGGCTGAGACATGATGCAGGTTAGACACATGTAATACATCTCCACCCAAAGCAGCCCCCCAGGTCAGGTAAGCTGCATCCCACCAATCTCGGACATCGAGGGCAGGATGCCTCTCATGTATCTGTAGATATCTGAAGGGTGATGCGTCCAAGCAGGGTCCCTCTCCCTTGGTTGTCTTGGTAGACGATGGTGATCCAGGCAATGCAGCCGGTGACGTTCGGTGCACAGTCGTAGGTATCTCCGCTCAGGTGAGATGCTGCTGACCAGATGTCCAGGTCTCTGCAGGGATGCCAGCTCCTGGTATTCCAGACATTTGCATCTGGTTAAATAAATTGTATTTGTCTGATGTGCAAGGTGAATACAGCTGTGAGGAATCAGGAGGCAAAAAAATCTCAGTTTAGGGGAACTTTTAGTCATGGTGGCAGTCTGTTATCCTAAGAAGGGAGAGAGAAGTTTCCCCAGTGATACCAATATCATTTTGACAAAATGATGCCAGTGCTGACTCAAGAGTCACTGTGGATGGACAAAGCCGGTCTGGTCCTGCTCTACAGTGTCCCACAGCAGAAAAAGGTGAGAAAGAGAGACAGGCAGAAAAGGGAGTGTTGAGGGCAGCAGGTTGGAGGTCTTAGGCTGCTGCAGATCAGGCGTGGGGTGGATGATGTGGGGTGTCAGAGCAAGACTGTGCTGCAGCCCTCAGCCACGTGGAGGAGGAGAAGGTACCTCTGGGACCCACCACTGCCCAGGCAGTGACATCTGCAGCAGGGTCCCTGCTCCTGGGGGATATGGAGAACCAACTCCTTTGACTCAAGCCTGGCTCCAGCCAGGGGCAGTCCCTCTCACATTTATGTTCTTCCTTCTCCTTCTCCTGCCCTAGATCTTGTTCTGGGGGCTCAGGGATCTGAAGAGAGTGAACCTGGCCCAGGTGGACCGGCCCCGTGTGGACATTGAGTGTGCTGGGAAGGGGGTCCAGTCAGCCCTTATCCAGAACTACAAGAAAAACCCCAATTTCAGCACTTTGGTCAAGTGGTTCGAAGTGGTGAGTGTTTCCTCTTCTCCCTGAGCCCTCAACTGAAACCCAGATTTTCTGGAGCCCAGACCATGGCTCCTAGCCCCTTGCTTCAGTTTCCCCTCAGCGATGGAGGACGTGAGCACCATCCCAGCTGGCGATGGCCTTTCTCTGAGGGCTCCCAAGCCACGCTTTGCTGGAGCTGCTCTACACCTCTTCCTCCAACACAATCCCTGGTTTAGTCCCTACTGGCCTTTCCACCACCAAAGTAGACATCCTACAGCCCACACCCAGCCCTTGATAACCAGCACATCTTTGCTTCCCAGGACCTCCCGGAGAATGAGTTGCTCCATCCACCCCTCAACATCCGGGTGGTGGACTGCCGGGCTTTCGGGCGTTACACCCTGGTGGGGTCCCACGCTGTCAGCTCCCTCCGAAAGTTCATCTACCGCCCACCCGATAAGAAAGCCCAGCACTGGAATATGACAGGTATCAGGCTTGGGCCATGGGGGCCTGGCTGGTATGGGTCATTGGTGGGCCATGGCATGCAACTGGGGGGCATGGAAAAGAGGGAGATGGGTTGTAAGGACTATGGGACATTGCCTGCTTGTTGATTGAGCAAATAATGCTTCAGGGTTTGGGTCAAGGGTGTGAGAAGGCACAGGGTGAAGCTGTGATTCCCCGTTGATGTTTTTGATCTGTGGGTCTCACTGTGGTAACTGCGTGCTCCCCCTGATACCTGTAAGACAAGAAAGGCTGGTTCACCTCTGACATCCCTGCAGCTTCATGGCTCCAGACTCCCCAAATGCTCCTCAAGACTGGGAGATGAATTTGCCATGCTCTATGCCTGCTGCTGCTTTGAGTAAAGACTACAAAGCTACATTGGGACTGGGGGGGGCCACCCTCTCAATCCCAACCACCACCCCAACTATCAGGACCAGAGAATTCCCCACAGCAAAACACATTACAAACCCACTTTCCCTGCAACCAGCACAGCAGCTGAGGGCTTGGTGAGCCACAGGAATCGCTTATCTCCTCCCAGTCCTTGGTGGGAGTGAAGGTGTACTCTTGGTTGGGCAGAGACAGGAGGTCTGAGGGCCATCCCTGGTTCCAGCCAGAGGTCTAGACCTGTGGTTGTCTCCATGCCAGATGATTCTTTCAGGGCAAGCATCTTCTCTGCCTCTTCTCTGGACGCTGGTGCAGGTGGAAAAAAAAAAAAAATCATTTCTCATCATCTACTTTCCTTTGCTATGGAAGGGTTATTTAATCATGCTGTAAGGGTCTGTGCTCATATCCTCCGCTCTTCTCTGAGCAAGGTGGTGAATCTTTAGGATCTCACCTGAGCTCTCAGTTTCTCCTCTACACTGTCCTTCTCTCTTGTTCTTTCTCGTCCTCTGTCCTCTGTCCAGCTAAACACCTCAACGGCTATCTGGCAATGGCCAACGGGGCCCATCACTCTCGCCCCACAGGGGAGATCGTTGTCAATATGGAACCTGAGGTTCCCATCAAGAAGATGGAGACTATGGTGAAGCTGGAAGCTGTGAGTATCTGTATGTCAGCACCACTTCAGCATCTCTTTCCTCACTGAATTGCCAGTCTTTGAGGGATTCCACCCAAATAGAGGCTGCCTTCTCCTGCTGAACATGGAGTTGGGCTGATGCCTGGATGCTTGGGTCATTGTCATGGTTGATCCTGATGCTTGGGTCATTGTCAGTCCTGCAAATTGACCTCTTTCTGTCCTCCCTGAAATTAGCTGGTGCTTGCTGCCCAGAAAGGACTGTCCTGGGCTAGGCAAAATAGACAGCTTTATGTATGCAATGAGCACCCACAAACACAACCCTGTCCCTATCTGTGACCAACACAGGCACAAGTGGCCCATCAGAAACTCTGTACTACATTCAGCTGTGGGGCACCAATATCAGAAGGACATGGACCTCCTTGAGCGGGGCCAGAGGAGGCCACAAAGATGCTTGGGGGGCTGGAGCACCCCCCTGTGAGGACAGGCTGAGAGAGTTGGGGGGGTTCAGCTGGAGAAGAGAAGGCTCCAGGGAGACCTTAGAGCGGCCTCCCAGGACTGAAAGGGGCTACAGGAAAGTGGGGAGGGACTCTTGATCAGGGGGGAGGGATAGAACATGGGGGAATGGTTTTAAACTGAAAGAGGGAAGATTTAGATGAGATCTAAGGCAGGAATTCTTCCCTGTGAGGGGGGTGAGGCCCTGGCACAGGTTGCCCAGAGAAGCTGTGGCTGCCCCCTCCCTGGAAGGGTTCAAGGCCAGGTTGGATGGGACTTTGGGCAACCTGGGCAAGTGGAAGGTGTCCCTGCCCATGGCAGAGGGTTGGAACTAAATGATCTTTAAGGTCCCTTCCCACCCAAACCAGTCTGGGATTCGCTGATAAATTCCCCACCCCCACAGCCTCTGCAAGCACCCAGGGTCACGCAGATTTCCCTGATAATTTTTCCTTTTTACAAGAGCTCTGAGACACTCAGATGCCTACATCGGCTCCCTGAAATACCCGTTCAGCTCTTTGAAATGCCTGTTTGGCAGTCCAGAGGGGTGGTGAGCGCGGTGTCACTGCACAACTGCTGTACAGCAGGTCTGAGCCGAACAGGACACAAGAGATGCGCAGAGCTGGTCCGGGCACAAAGACTCCATCTGAGGTGACCAAAGCTCTTCAGACCTGTTGTGTATGCCTCGAAAATTTGGCACTGTATGCATTGGACAGGCAACGTGTCCCAGAGGCATCAGGCTTTGTTCACACACTGACATTTTCTTGCCCAGAACAGGAATTTCAACTGCTTCTCATACCCAGAGCTCCCTCCACAAAAAGAAACAGATTTCTTTTTCAGGAAGCCCTTTGCAGTAACACGCACGCACAACCCCCCAGACAAGCAGCACAGGTCATACATGCCTACAGGCATGTTGTGGGCTCCAAATATGCATGGCCCCTCACACGTGTGCATTTACAGGAAGGCTATGGCACATACCAAGCTCACAAGCATACGTGTACAGATAGATACACACACCCCACAAGGTCCCTGGTGCATTCATACATGCAGAGTTCCTTGTATGTGCACAAAAAGCTGTATCATATACATCTGCTCACACAACTCCATATGGGAGGAGCTACGGCGGGGGGGGTGGGATTGCATGGATGTATCTCGAACGCCCCAGCACCCACATGCTTCTTGAAACCTACCACAGTAGCTTGCAGACCTTCCTAGACAGACAAGAAAAGCTCCAAGGGAGCAGAAAGGCGTTACCATGCTGAAGGCCAAGGTGTTTTTCCAGACCCAACCCCTCCCTGCCAAGGCCTGTTTTTCTCCCTTACCAGGGAGCGAGAGAAACGTCTCCAACATGGAGATGGGTTGGTGCATCACGGCAAACATCTCCCCCGTATGCAGAGCTTTCCCAGCCAGGGCTCTTCATCCAAGGCATTGGGTTCCTCCATCCCTGGGAAGCTGTCAGTGACTTGCGTGTGCCAGTGTGTGTGTGTGTGCATTCAGCTGAGGCTGCGCTGCTAACCCGCTCTCCCTCTCCCTGTTCCCTTCCACCCCTCGGCCGCAGAACTCCGACGCAGTGGTGAAGGTGGATGTGGTGAGTGATGGATCTGCTCTTCATCCCTGCTCCCAACCCTCCACACCCCATCCTACCCTTCTGTGTGGCTTTCAATGGACCATGCATCCTCACCAACCCCAAGATAGGCGGGGACAAGCACCCCTTCATCCCAAGGCAGAGGCAGCGTGGTGTTGTCTCATCACTAGATACGGCAGTGGCCTGGTTCCTGCAGATTGGGAAGCATTTCTGGGCCAGCACTTCTCAGCCCAGCTGTTCCAGGAGGAGCAGGGTAGATAGGATGCTGTGGGAGAGATGCTGATTATTCCCACCACAACTGGAAAAGGCTTTGTCGCACCTCTGAGTGGGCCCAGGGTACTTTGCTGGGCAGGGGGAGGGTTGCTAGCGTGTAAGATTCAGGAGCTGCATCCTGGGAAGCACTTGGATGAAAGGGATGATGGAAAGGTGGGGATGTCTCGGGGCTCTGAGACAGTGTCTCTCTGGAGCCGTGGGCATCTTGTTTTGCTGCTCTGTGCCTCAATGTCTGCGGCTGTAAAAGGGGGAAAATGCCAATGAGGCCACCCAGCCTGGAGGATTTTGCCTTCTCGGGTGCTTCACCCACCACCTTTGCACTTCACGAGGCATTTTGCTTTCATCTGATCCCTTTTCTTCTCTGGCTGTGCTTCCCTTGTCCCTGCAGACTGAGGAAGAGAAGGAGAAAAAGAAAAAGAAGAAGAAAGGAGGAGGAGGAGGAGAAGAAGAGGAAGTAGAAGAGGAGGAGCCGGATGAGAGCATGCTGGACTGGTGGTCCAAGTATTTTGCTTCAATTGAGACTATGAAGGAGGTGGGTGTATGTAGGAGGGGTATATGTAGAGGGGAAGAAGAAAATTTTGTTTCCTGCCTGCAAGGTCTCACTTATTTCCAGCTACTTCCAAAGGCTTGGGGCTGGGCTGATTTCCTTGCTAACCTTGCCTGACAGTCAGCAAGGCTTTATTTTTTACCCTGCAGAGCTGAGCAGGATTCCTCTTGCTTGAGTGCATTTTGTGACTGCTTTGTACTCAGACCCGGGTATTTAACAGATCAGTGCTGCAGGCTGCGCTCAGCAACTTTGATTTCTCCAGCACTGCCAGAACCTCTCTGGGGGCTCCGATGGGAAGAGCGAGCTGTGACCCTGAGTTAGGCACCTCCAGTGAGCACAGAGACCTCGGCACAAGCACCCACTCCCTGTTTGCTTCCTTTCTCCCCCAGCAACTCCGGCAGCAGGAAGCAGCCGCAGCAGAAGCAGAGGAGAAGGAAGAAATGGAGATTGCAGAGGGTAAGCAGGTTACAAATGAGAGAGGGAGCATGGTAGGGAAAGTTGGACCAGGGCTCCTTTTGGTGCCTGGGCATCCCTTTCGGCGCCTGCCGCTGCTTTTCTGCCAACCCAGATGTTCAAACCTGTTGTATATCCCTGTGCAGGATCTGGTTTTGTGAACGCAAGCCTGGTGTGGGCTGTGTTGGGTTAACACACCAGGTGAATTCAAATCAGGGCTTAGAGGAAGGCTATGTGATACAGACTAGTGACCAGGATCCGTGTTATTGTCTGAGGATGTTTTTGTGCAATCTCAACTCAATACATCATTAAAAGTCCCGTCACTTTGGCTGTGCTAGCTACAGGACTGTGTGCTTGAAGTCTGAGCATGCCAACTACTTCTAGATCACCTTCATGGAGTTTCCCATCCTCGTTTTGCAGGAGGCTTAAAAATATTTTCTTTATTTTGCTCCAGTTTTGCAAGGGAAGATTCAACCAGACAAAAGGTCTGGGATTCTTCTAATCTGAGTGCTTTTACCTGCATGTGGAGGCCTCCTTGTCTGCTGTTCTAGCACAGGCAGGGAAGAAAAACACATGCTTTTAGGGCAAGTTCTCTGAACTATTTTCAATACTATGTTACAATAAGACGAATCGTGCCCTAAATGCGTTTTCTCTGAAGGAAGTCAGGGGGTCTGTAGCTCAGATGGGGTGTTGCAGATGTCTAAAGTTGAGTGAGACAAATTTTGTACACATGTGGTGGGGGCCAAGAATACAGGTGGGCTGGAACATGTTGGTCAAGGGTGACTTTGTCTAGTTGCGGCCTGGAGGCTCCTTGCCAGTCCCACCAGTGAGGCTTGCAGGGCTTTCCCTGAGGACTTTCACCCATGCTCTCTATATGTCCCACGTCCCCTCACGACAGCAAGTTGCTGTCATGCCCAGGCAATGCAAAATCCATTAGCTGAGAAAAATACAGAGCCCGGTTTCTTTTGGAAGCTAGTCTTCATATGACGAGAAAGGTGAGGCTGGGTCTTGCTGAGCTCAGAGACAACTTTGAGCAGCTTCTTCCTGGACTTTCTGGGGGGTGTCTTGTGTCCCCCATTGTTTTCTTTCTGTCTTCTGAGAAGGATCCATTTCCCCTTGGCACTCCCATTCCTTCCTCCTTTCCTCTTCCACATTAAGTCTTTGTCATCTCTCTGTCCCCATCTGCATTGCCCAGCAGCCTGGAAAGCTGGCAGAGGCAGCGAGGGACGGGGATTGTAGAGGGGTGGGAGATATTTTCTTTGAACATGTCTTTCCAGGCAGCCTGTTCCCAGGGTGGTTGATGTCCCTGGCTGGTGCTTGCTCTGAATACAGCCCCTAATAACGTGTTGTTGCAGCTGGTCATGGGCAGCACTTCTTTAAGGGCAGCAAGCCTGCGCTCTGGTGCTGAGCATCATTCACTGTCCCCTCTGTGATACCTAGGCTGGAATTTTATTCTCCGGACTGCATACAGCAGGAAAAGTCTCCAGTAGAAGGAAGAAAAGGAGATGCTGTGGGCAGGACCGGGTCTTCTCATTGCTGGTGAAGCTAGCCAGAGCCTAGCACTCTGTCCATGTTTTGTAGTCCTCCAAATTACTTCTGCCCAGGTCAGCTCTGGAAGTTCCCTGCACAGAGACCTCTGGGCTCCTGGAGACGCTGTGACCTGGGCAGCAGTGGCCAGAGTCAAGGAAAGACAGGAGAGGGCTGGGGTGGGAGTTGCAGGCAGTAGCAGCTTCCAGCTTTCATGGTTCTCCTGTTTGAAGGACTTTGATCAAGTGTCCCCTCCCTGTCTCCTCCACCGTTCCTCATCCTCATTTCCATCTCCTCCCACCCCGCTGCTCCCCTTGGACTCAGAAATCAAACTTGATGACTCTCCCATGAAAGGCTCCAAGGGTCAGGCGAAGAACAAGGAGAAGTCCAAGGCTCCCAAAGACGATAAGAAAAAGAAACAACAGGCAGTCCCTGAGCTTCCCGAGAAGAACAAGAAGCAGAAGATTGACGAACTGAAGGTGCGTGTTGGCTGGGGAGGAGGAGACCCTGCCTGCTGAGAGTCTGGCAGGGTGGCAGTCCCAGCCACCTGGAGATCAGAGCAGGGTGGATCAACCCTGCATGAGGCACCTTGCCTATCAAGGGGTATCTAACCCCAGGTGAGATGTGCCTTGGCTTCTCTCTATAGTTTGAAGAAGTCAGAGGTAACACACTTTACAGAGAAGGTGTTGCCCTGGGATAGGATCGTCCTTGGGGCAGCTTGGATGTGCCCTGGCTGGAGGGGAGAGTTTTCTGGCCAGGCCTCAGGGCTCTGGTTCATTGTGCTGGCCCATGGTGTTCATTAGGATTAATGTAGTCTGTGATGCTGGGTTTGAACCTGGGTCTTGCACAGCCACCTCAGCCATTCAGCTGAGCCTTCCTCTTGTATGTTATTGGTTTGGGGAGGTTCTTGTGGCATCAAGATCCAACCCAATGACCCTGGAGATCCTTTCTCTTGCTAGAGAATTGGGCACTGGGAGTTGAGGAGTCCATATTCTCTCTTGAGTTGCCTCAGGCAGTCACCATATCTCTTCCTCACTTTTTTTTTTTTTTACCTAATTCCCCTCCTTTAACTTTCTGTCATCTCAGGTCTTCAACAAAGAGCTGGAAACAGAGTTTGATAACTTTGAGGACTGGCTGCACACCTTCAACCTGCTTCGTGGGAAGATTGGGGACAACGATGACAATGCAACAGAAGAGGAGCGAATAGTGGGGAGGTTCAAAGTGAGTTTGGTTGCTGAGTTGGGCCAGGGCAGGGGCAGCTTGGGGAGCTCTGGCCAACAGGTTTCTCAGCTGAAGCTGGTTTAGAAAGAAGGGATTGGATGCTACAGAAACCAGTTTACGTTGACCCAGCTGCAGGCACCTTGCAGGGAGGGAAAGCCTCCAAGGACGGCCGCAGAAATCAGACAGCACATCTGCAGAGGTGGTGATCTGCAGGCACACAGATCCTTGATGATTCTTACAGAAGGCCAAGGGAAAAGCAGCTCCTCTTTCTTGCCCACTGTGGAAATAAGTCATGCCCTGTGTTATCGCTGAACAACTTTTCACCAATACCAGTCACCTGGGCTCATGGCCATGTTGTACCATTGCCAGTCCCCAGGCAGTGTAGGAGCACATGTCAGCTATAAGATTCTTGGGCAAGAACCCTTTTGAGGGTGTGGACCTGGCCAGATGAAGCCTCTCGATGACAGTTTTGCCCTTTGTTTGCTTAGCAGAGGAGATGAGCTGGCAGTTCCCCACTTTAGCCAGGATCAGATGCTTCGGGAGCATAGAAATCAGCAGTGTTTTATGTGGTAGTTCCCAGATTTTCCAGTCCATCCCTTGTCAACCCTTTTATTCCCATTGCTTTTGTCCTCCTGTGAGTTTTTGTTCTTTGAAATCCCTGTCCATGAGCTCCTTGCTAGCCTGATCCCTCTCCAGGCTTCCTTCCCTTTGTCCAATTTCTCTGCTTGTGGTTGTAACCCCTGAAGAGGTGCTTGTGTGGTGAAGGAGTTTTCCAGATCTGGCCTGTCTGCTTCAGGATGTGGCTAGAAACAAGGGTATTAACTGGGTCCTCAGGAAGGGTGGTTTGGGATGGGTCTGCTTCCTCTGAGCCCCCAGGCAGCAGGACTCTCATCAGGCCATGCACTCCCTCACACCAGGGCTCCATGTGTGTCTACAAAGTGCCGCTCCCTGATGATATCACCAAGGAGCCAGGATACGACCCCAACTTCGGCATGTTCCAGGGGATCCCCAGCAACGACCCCATCAATGTGCTGGTCCGAGTCTATATCGTGCGGGTGAGTGTGACTGTGTGGTGCGGTAAGACGTGATCCTGCGCTCCCTTCCACGGCACGCACCCAGGAGCTGGTCCCAAAGCTGTAGGGATGTTGGTTTTGAGCTCTCAGGGCATCGAGGCCAAGGGCACAGCATGAGGACTGAAGCAGCTCATTGATGGGACCTTGAATGTTGTCTCCATAGCTGTGTGCTCCAAGCACTGGGAGCAAGACAGACCCAAGCTCCTGCCAGATCCAGAGACCTCTCTTCTGGTACGTGGGATGGACCAGCGGGTCTGTCCCAGTGCTTAAGTGAATAATTTGGATCGGCCCAGACAGTGAGGTGCTGGTTCTTTCCACAGCCATGACACCTCCATGATGCTTCACCGCAGAGCAGAACAGGAGCTGGCAGGGTCTAGTAGATCCAGCTGAAGGTCATGGCACCTCCTTGAATGTGCACTGCTATGGAGTGTGCTCTGGAAAAAGTCTTTTCCTGAGCCCTAAACTACTCATCCTTGTGTCCCCAAGCCTGTGAGTGAGGTACTGGAGCCAGGCACTGAGAGACCTCTCAGTCCTGCCGGAAGCACCTGGGCTGCTCTTTGTCACTACCTTGTCCCAGTGTTTTACAAATGCAACCAACTTCAGGCCACATTTCCCACCAGCCTGGTTCTCCGTCCAGTGCTGTGACCCATTGCCTGGTGGGGTGACAAGTGTCCCAGCCATCACCATCAGATTGAGGCTGCAATAGTAGACACCAGCCTGGTCAGCATCAGCACTAGCCAGGGCTGGCTGGATGTGCCCTGCCATGGGCATCTGCTGTTGTGTGCCGTGGTGGAGGTTGGTACTGGAGAGTTTGGGGATACTCACCCCCTTTATGGGGAGAAGCCAGACACCCTTGTCCCTAATGTAGTGAGTGAAGAGAACAAGAGGGGAAGGGGGAGGTCATCTTGGTATTGTGGTCAGGTTGTTGCTCTGAGTCTTTCTTTAGAGGAGCCTGTTTCTTTCCACTGATGAGAGATGCCAAAGGAGACTGCAATTATTTCTCTCTGAGGGGACACAGCCAGCCCCAACCCATCCCCAAACCAGGACAGGAATTAACACAAGGCAGGATTTAACCCCAGTTTAAACCAAGCCACTCTATTTAGGAGGACCAAAGAGCTTAGCCATGTGCCTGTGGCCAGGCAAGGCCAGATGGTCTCAGGGATGGAGAGCAGGGCTGTCCCTGAATTTTTTGCTGCTGTGGACAGCACTGATCTATCATCTCCTCTGTTCTATACAGGCCACGGACCTTCACCCAGCTGACATCAATGGGAAAGCTGACCCCTATATTGCCATCAAGCTGGGGAAGACAGACATCAAAGACAAGGAGAACTATATCTCCAAGCAGTTGAACCCTGTCTTTGGAAAGTGAGTTGCCCCAGCCCTGTTACCTGTCTGCATCTGGAAGTGGTGAGCTAAGCCTGAGCCAAGCTTGCCAGCCCTTGGACCTGCACCCTAGCCATCCCACAGCTGCTGCTTGGGCTCAACAGATGGGACTCATCACACAGAACTTTCCTTGCAAGCAGTGTAGGCATCCTCATTTAGGCCGTCTGTCCTTCTTTGCCAAGCAGCGTGGTCAATATGGTAAAGGGTGTTCAAGAGACATCCACAGCTGATCAAGATTAAGTACCTACTTTAGGAATCATTAGGCCTGAACTCCAGTGAGGGTGTGGCCTGGCTCTCCAGTGACACACGAACTTAGTTTCAGGGATTTTGAGACATCCAGGTCAATCACCCTGTGCCACCTCCTGCCTACAGCTGCTGGATGTGAAACAGCCCACACAGAGATTTAGTTGAACTTCCTACCTCGAATGTCCTGCGGTGGTAGATGCAAATTAGACACCTGTCCACAGGCTGGAGCAGGCCCACCTCACCCATGTGTCTGTCTTGAGTAGCAGCCAAACCCTTCAACTGCTTTTCTCTTTCCCCTCCCCTACTTTCCTCTGGCCTAGATCCTTCGACATCGAGGCCACCTTCCCCATGGAGTCCATGTTGACAGTGGCAGTGTACGACTGGGACTTGGTGGGGACTGACGACCTCATTGGGGAGACCAAGATTGATCTGGAGAACCGCTACTACAGCAAGCACCGAGCTACTTGTGGGGTGTCACAGTCTTACTCCATGTACGAGCAAAGCTTTCTCTGCCCAACCTTCTGCCTGGACCCATGCCTGGTCTCCTCTTCCACACCAAACCTAGATCTCTTGCAGGAACCTCCCTCCTTGATTGCCTGCTGATGGGGGACTCTGTGCTGCACCCTCACTCTTAAGACAGGTTTTGTGACCAGCACAGCAGGACAGCAGTGGAGCGGGTTGTAAGGAGCCCAAGGCAGGGAGGAAGGGACTGAGGGGCACTGGTGGGACTGGGTAGAGGGGTGAGGCCAGAGCTGAAATAGCAGCAGGATCAACACAGCAGTGCTGAGCATCAGGAGTCAAGTGGGGTGTGTTGGGAATTTCAGGTCTGAGTCAGCACAGAGAAAAGTGGCTGGGGTGGAAGGATGTTAGCAAAGTGTAAGGTGGGGGCACAGAGGCACCTAGTCTGCTCTGCAGTTTCACATTTGCTGCCTCAGATCCTCTCTCTGTGAATCCCGGGTCCGTCATGGCAGCAGCATTTGTTTTGCTGGCAGAGGGGAACAAAATCACTTTTTCCTCCAAATCTTGCTACTACTTCACTGACCTTGGCCTCCTATTCACAGATACGGTTATAACACCTGGCGTGACCCCATGAAGCCCTCCCAAATCCTGTCCAAGCTGTGCAAAGAGGGCAAGGTGGATGGGCCACACTTTGGGCCAGGAGGAAGAGTGAAAGTTGCCAACAGGGTCTTCACCGGCCCCACGGAGATTGAGGATGAAAATGGTACCTGCTTCATGGGATGAAGGTTGTGGAGGGGAGCAGGGGTTTGGGGTGTCCCCTCATCATCCAGGATTGGAGACAGATTTAGTGGCCCCATCACCCCAAATTAGCACTGCAATCAGTCTCCATCCACCACCTTAAACGGACCTTGCAGTATGTGACCAGTTACAGTCTTATAGACCACCCAGGCCAGTGGGTTGCTCTCAGAGAGCTCTCACGGGCATTCATGGCAAAGCATCACTAAAGCTGCTGTTGAAAACTTCCTCCTGGAAGTGTATCACCAAGGAGCAATGAAGACAGCCCACCCTGGCCCTTCTAGGGTTTAGGAAGCCATTCTCCATGTAGCTGCATCCCCAAACAACAGTGGTGTCCCAAAACACTCACATGTGCTCAAGGAAGGTGAAGGCAGGCCAGGAGGGGTGCAGAAAAGGAGGAGAACATGGTCAGCAGATACGGAGCTTGTTCAGCCTGGGAAAATGCAGACTGGCAGGGGACCTGGACCTTCTGTAAGTGACTACTAGGCTTAGAGAGAGGAAAAAGCAAGGAGTTAGGAAGAGTTGGCTGAAGTGTATGCAAGGAAATGGACAAGAGTAGTGAGTGGGGGCAGTTCTGCTCCCTTGGGGTAGGAACAGGGTTTTTTGCTGTCCCTGGGGTGTCTCAGCCCTCTCTTTGCCCCCACAGGTCAGAAAAGGCAGACAGACGAGCACCTGGCCCTGACCGTGCTGCGCCACTGGGACGACATCCCTCGGGCAGGCTGCAAACTGGTCCCCGAGCACGTGGAGACGCGTCCACTGCTGAACCCCGACAAGCCAGGCATCGAGCAGGTCCTCAAAGGCCCAGAGCAGAAGCGGAGGCAGCGCGGCAGAGCCTCCGAGCAGGGAGCAGAGGTGGCAGCTGGTCACACCAGCCGTAACCCACCTTGTTGTGGGCAGCAGAGGCGGGAGAAGCGTCCTGCCAAGTGTGGCACTTGGGCCTCAACGGCCCTTAACAGTCACCCACAGACTAAATCTTCAGCACTTCTCCTGCTCCAGCCTGCGTCCATGTCCTACCCCCAAGTCCCATGGCCCCCTGACTCCCCACGCCCGTGCACCCTGGCACCACGCCATGCCACGAGACACTTCTGCAGGGGGTGGAAAAGGTCTCGTGGCGCGGGGGAACCCTGCTCTGCTCCACATCTGGTAGGGTTCAGCGTGGCAGGCCCTGCTCCACATCTGACACAGCCAGGCTGATGTTGATGGGCAAGAGGAGCTGGGAGGGGACACTGCTGGAGGCGGGGAAAGAAGGGACCAGGGGAGCTGACTGCACCTCTCCAACCTTGCAGGGTCGCCTGGAGATGTGGGTGGACATGTTCCCCATGGACATGCCAGCGCCCGGCCCTGCCATTGATATTTCTCCCAGGAAACCAAAGAAGTAAGGAACCTCCCAGTCAACCAACCCCCCGGAAAACACAAGGCTGGGGCTGGAGATTCTCCCCTCTCCTGCTGCTGCCCCACAGCCCCCTGCCTGGGTACCTCGACCACGCTGGCATTTCCAGAGATCCCAAGACTAGAGGCATCAGAGATGTCTTCCCCTTCCAGAGCTACCCCTGAAGGGTGGTATCTCCCCCATCCCATCCCTTGCAGCTCTCCATCTTTCTCATCTGTGTAGACTAGGAAATTAAATTGTTACCCAGTCCCCAGCACAGGAGGGGTCCCCGGCAGACCAGTGCACCCAGCCCTGACCCCCTCCCAGGCAAGGGGCAGGGTTAGCCCAGGGCAAGGTGTCCCCAAACAGTTTCGGTGGGCCCTTTCCAGGAGGTGGTGGCCAGAGCCCGGGGCAGGGAAGGTTACTGGGACAGAGCTGCTCAATCCAAGCAGGACCAAGCAGGCAACAGGCAGTGTAGTTAAAGAGTTATTTCCTCCCCACCCTGCCCTCTCCCAACTCATTTAGAGAGAAGACAGACATTTCTTCCCTTGCCATCCCTCCTAGCCCTGCTTTACCCTGCTAGACTGTGTCCTTGGGTCCCTTTTCCCACCCCCGGGGCCGGGATACAGGGATGGCACTGGGCATCCCTGGGGGAGTCCCTTGTGCTCCCGTGCCCAGCAGATGATGTCTTGGCTGGAGAGATCCCAGTAGCAGGGCAGGCAGCTGCAGGAAAGCTGAAGCCAGGGGCAAGGCCCAGATGCCAGTGTGGACTGGAAAAGCAGAGGGTTGTCTACAGTGCAGCCCAGGACCCATGAGCTGGAGTGAAAATATTCCTACTGGTGGGGTGAAGAGAGGGTTTGCAGGTAGATTGCCTGTTTCAAGCAAGGTTATGCCTGGTTATCATCCTCGGGGTGTAATCTATCTCCCCTGTCTTAGCTGGGAGCTCCTCACACCCTTTGACACTAGTTGGAGGTGCTGGAGAGGTGCTGGAGACAAGCTCCCACCCATGGGTGCAGACAGGAGGGGGTGGGACTGGAGATGGCAGGAGTCCCATAGCTGGGCTCAGCCAGGGCATTGCTGGAGGAAGATACCAGAGGAGGTGGGTTAAGGAAACTGTAAATCCCCTTCCCCTCACCCGTGGGACTCCCTGGTAATTCTAGCGATGTGCTGTGCTTGTGGCTGCTTTTCTCTGCCAGCAGCCCCCAGCCTTCCTCCTCCAGCCTTTCCACGTCGCAGCTTCGCTCTGTGAGGAATCTGGCTTCCGCTCTTCCTCCGCCCGCTCCCACCGGAGCTGCTTTCTCCATCGCCAAAATTCCCAACCAAGCCAAATGTGGCTGGAAAATCCCAGCTTGCCTCAGACAAAAGGCAATGCTGGGAATATCACAGAGTCTCTGAACCTGCTGGGGACCTAAGAAGGACTGTGACGCCCGTTTCTAAGGGGGGACAGCCCTGCTGAGGTGGGGAAACCAGGAAGAGCGCTGGCCTCAGGCCATTTTGTAGACCCCATTTTAGCTACAAATCTACCAAAGATCAAGCCTGGGCTCTCCTGTCAAGCCTTTGGCATGGGCTTTGCAGAGGTTCAGCGCAGAGGGAGGTCCCCATGGAGTCCCCATCCCTGGAGGTGTTTAAGAGTCGGGTTGACACAGCGCTTAAGGATCTGGTGTAGTTGAGAACTGTCAAGTGTGAGGTTAATGGTTGGACTGGATGATCTTCAAGGTCTTTTCCAACCGAGATGATTCTGTGATTCTGTAATTTTGTGAAAGGTCCCCTTGCTGCTCTGCTCACCCTGCCTGGGCTGATCCAAGCTCATGTAGACATCCCCCTCCTGTTCTTGCCCTGGTGGTCGCTCGGATAAGGTCCCTGTGAGCAGTTCCCTGCCGTCTCGGTGCCTGGCCCTGGTTTCTGGCAGTGTCACCCAATTCCCTCCTGCCCCTTCCCCTGCCCCCATGCCTCACCTCCTTGTCTCCCTTCCTCCTGCCAGATATGAGCTTAGAGTGATAGTGTGGAACACAGACGAAGTCATCCTGGAGGACGATGACTACTTCACTGGCGAGAAATCCAGTGACATTTTTGTCAGGGGGTAGGTACAGCGTGGCATGCCAGCACCACCTCCTCTGCTTCTCCCCGGGGGGGAATTTAGTGCTCGCTGGGGTCCCCGGGGGTGATTTTGGAGCAGGGGATGGGGGATACGGACTGTGGTGCTGGGTCAGATAACGCCAATGCTGCTGTTGTCTTCTGTGCTGTGTTTCTTGCCTCTCCATCTCTCTCTCTCGGCTGCACGACCCGCTGCCTGTGCCTGGCCTGGCTGCCCAGCTTTGAGCTGCGGGTTATTATCTGGAACACTGATGAGGTGGTTTTGGAAGATGATGCTTTTCTGGCGGGAGAGAAGATGTCTGACATCTATGTTAGGGGGTAATGGCCGAGACCTCACTGCTTGGTCCCATCTGCCCCTCTTCCCCTTTTTGAGTTTGCCTTGATGCCCCTACTTGGCACTTCAGCCCTGCAACCTCTGATTCCAGCATCTGGAGCCAGATTCTGGTTAGCTCCCATCTCCGCTTCACTCTCACCCAGCAGTAAGGGAAAGCCCCTTCCAAAACTCACCCGTACGGAGCTGAGGGGACCCACGCCCGCCCATAGCCTGGTTCTTTACAGGGTCTCAAACCAAGGCAATGGCATTTCCAGTCCGTTAAACTGCTCGGTGCTTCCTCTGCAGCTTCACCAGCTCAGGCCAGGTCTCCTCTGCTTGCGCCTCGTGCTGCTCTCAGAAAACTGGGTCTGTTTTGGCATCTCTGGTTGTATCAGCCCTGTGACTTTTCTGCAACGGCTCTGCATCTGAGATGCTGCCGCCTTTCCCCATCAGTGTGGTGGGGGATCACTTGACCTTTGCGTTCTGCGGGGTAGAGCAGGGCATCAGAACGCTCAGAGCCTCAGCGAACAACCCTGCGTTGGGTGCCTGGGTGTGGACTCATGTCCCTGCTGGCTGTATTCCCTCAGGACAAATGCAGACAAAAACCTGAGACCACCCTGGGGAACGGAGATGCCTTGGCTCGTCAGAGAAAGGGGCTGGGGGCCACTCACAGTCTTTCAAACAAAGCTGTGTTCTCTAGAGCCCAGACTTACTGATCTGGACCATCCTCCATCTCCCTTTTGCTCTGGGAATCCTGCTCAGTGGAGCCAGAAAATTAGGGGTACAAGCACATGCAATGGTAAGGTGGGCATGGCCATCCCATCTCCCAGGGTGGCATGACTGGGACCCCACTGTCCCCAGTGACATGGTGTCTGCCTGAGCTGGGCACTTTGGGTCCCTTCACTGGAGGCTGGGTCAGCAGAGACCACCCCACCCTCAAGCAGAGCCTGCAGCAGGCCCTAAAGACCTCTGATGGGCTCAGTAGATGTGCCCTGACACCAGGAGCCTGCGGTGACTAGAGAGAAGGTCTCCACAGCCTCCCCTGGGCCTGTCCTGTCTGCCAGTGCAGGATGGGGACATCCTTCCAGAATGTTCTGCTCCAGACTCCCCAGCAATGCTCCTTGCTCCTGTCCGCCTCTTTGACATCTCCCTGCCCAGAGAAAGACCTCTGACAACCCACTTGCATTTCTTGCTCTCAAACCCCTCCTGTTCCTTCTAGGGTCCTCCTGCCCCCATGCCCATGCCACCCCTTGGAGTCGCTGCTGCAGTGATGGAGCCCCAGTCCCTTGCTCATGCCTTTCGGGTCCTTCCAGTCTGTCCTGGAGACATCCTAGCTGCACGGACAGGATGGTCCTGTGCTCTCTCCTCCCTCCTATAACATGTACCACCCCTCTCACCCCTCTGGGCCCTGCAGGTGGCTGAAGGGTCAGCAGGAGGACAAGCAAGACACGGATGTCCATTACCACTCGCTCACCGGTGAAGGCAACTTCAACTGGCGCTACATCTTCCCCTTTGACTACCTGATGGCGGAGGAGAGGATTGTCATCTCCAAGAAGGAGTCCATGTTCTCCTGGGATGAGACAGAGTACAAGATCCCGGCTCGCCTCACCCTGCAGGTCTGGGATGCTGACCACTTCTCTGCCGATGATTTCCTCGGTAAGTGGAGGGTCCGCTGAGCTGGGGCAGTGGGGCGGCCATGGCTGGCCAAGTAGGGAGCAGTGTGGGATGAGACAAAGCCTGTATAGGACAGGACCTGGAAGGGCAGCTCTGCTCCTCAAGCCCACAACATCCTGCAAACCCCCTTTAGATGCTGCTGGTAAGAGCAGGTAGGATGAGAGCCCTTGTCCCTGCTGCTCAAAGGCTGTTCCTGTAGCAAAGATATCAGCTTTTCAGTTCCCAGACCTAGTTCAAAGTTGCTCTCCAGGGCAGGAGACGTTGGCCCAGCCCACCTCCAGCCAAGGACTCAGCACTTTGGGGGTGCCAACATCTGTGCTCCCCTTTATCCTGCCAGGGGCCATCGAGCTGGACCTGAACCGCTTCCCCCGAGGAGCCAAGACGTCGAAACAGTGCAGCCTAGAGATGGTGACGAACGAGGCAGAGCTGCCCATGGTCTCCATCTTCAAGCAGAAGCGGGTGAAGGGCTGGTGGCCGTTCGTGGCCAGAGATGAGAACGATGAGCTGGAGGTCACCGTAAGGATGGGGGAAAGGGAGGGATTTTGCATCCTGGGGACTGCACTCTTTGCAGACACCCTCCACCCCCCAGCACTTGCCTCTCTTCTCTCAGGTCCCCTCTGTCACCATGGCTGGGGGGGCTGAGGTGGGGAGCATTGTCTAGTTCCCAGCACAACTCTGCTTCCTGCAGGGTAAAGTCGAGGCTGAGCTGCATCTTCTGACAGCAGAGGAGGCAGAGAAATCCCCTGCCGGGCTGGCTCGCAATGAGCCCGACCCACTGGAGAAACCCAAGTAAGTAGGAAACCCCACTCCCCAGCAGGCACCTGAGCTCTGGGAGATGCTGGAGGGTGGTCCCCAGGGGGGGAGGGAGCCAGGCATGGGGAGGTGAGGAGGGGTCATACTGCGGTATGTGGGAACGAAGGGTCATGGGCAGATCCATCTCTGTTGGTTCCCCTCATCGCCTGCTATTCACTGCCCTGCTGATTTTCCTTACTCTGTTCCTCCTCTGCCTCGCTTCTTGGCTCCATCCCCTTGCCTTGGCCTCCCACCACCTCCTGCTCCCCTCCGGTCCTCACCACCGGCTTCCAGCTTTGACTGGAATCCTCACAAACCCGCGTTGCTCCATCTGGCACATCATGCCGACTTCCCTGGTCGACCCTCCTGATCCTCCTGGTTGGGCTCCTCCACTCTTCAGACTTACCCCGGGAAGGATCCTGCACCTCCCTTTGCCCGCCATGTCCACTGCTCACCATCCAGCCCTTCTCTGTGGCCACGGCATTAACGATGGGTATTTGCTTCCCCTGCAGCCGCCCGGACACGTCCTTCATCTGGTTCCTGAACCCGCTCAAGTCCATCAAATACCTCATCTGCACGCGCTACAAGTGGCTCATCATCAAAATTGTGCTGGCCCTGTTGCTCATCATCATGGTCGCTCTCTTCCTCTACAGCATGCCAGGCTACATGGTCAAGAAGCTGCTCGGAGCATGAAGCATGGGAGCCTCCCCCATGTCCCCAGCCCCGTGGCACAACCTTCTCCGGTCCCATGCCCTTCTCCTCCCCACAGCCTCTCAGCAGCTCTGGGGGAGATCTCCCTCCTGCTGCTGCTGCTTTTGGGGCTCCTCTTTTACATTCCTCCTCTGTGGGTCCCATTTGTGGCTTTAGTCCTAGAGAAATGGGGCTGGAGGATGATGTCAATCCCGAGGCTGTGCGTCCCTCGGCGGGGCTGGCAGAGGTGCCTGGTGGCTACTGCGGGGCAGCCAGGCTGGGGGTCTTGGAGCCTTTTTCCCCTGGGGCCCATGGCCAGTGCCCTGCTGGGGTCTTAGAGCTGCAGGGGAAGGGGAAGGGGAGCTGGGGCTGCACCACAGGAGCGCTCCCGAAAGGCTCCTTGGAGGGACAGTTGGCACCAAGGCTGAAGCAGGGACCTGGGATGGAGCAGTGGTGTGGGGCCGGGACACAGAGCAGCCCCGATGCCTGTCCCACCCCTGCCAGCACTGGCCCTGCTCTGCTCCTGGCTCTAGAGGTCACTGCCCACCCCAGCCCGGGGGACACCCAGCAGTGCAGCCCCGCAGCCGCCGAGGCCCTGCAGAAAGCCCTGGGGCTGTACTTGGGACAGAACCTGCCCATCCCTCCCCACGGCTCTGGCAGAGGCAGGGAACTGTCCAGCAGCTCCAACCTCTGCCCAAGGTCACCGACCCAGAGGTGGTGGTGGCTGGACAGCCCTGGGGGGGATCACAGGGAGCCGGGGGCTCTGGCACAGCGAGAGCTCCCTGGGGCCTTCTTCATTCTCCATTTCATTTTGTTTGGATTTCTGTGTATCGCAGCCAGAGTCTGTCCTGCCGTGTAGAGCAGGGAAGGCTTTTTCTCAGCTCTCTGCAACATTCAGCTGCTGAAAAGCCACCTTCCCCAGCTTCAGGTGTGCAAGACCCTCACTGAAGAACTGACATCTCGGGGATGTTTTAGGATACTACTGGTTTAGTCAGTCAATAAAAATTGTCTTTCACTTCTGAGTTCTCCACCGCAGTCTCGCATTAGTGGGGAGAGGGGAGCTCGTCGCCGGCTGCTCCTCCGGACGAGCCCTTTCCTCCTTCCTTCCACTTCCCCGGCGCAGCCTCTTCTCCTGCTGCCTCTCCCCAGGGCCCATGCCCTGGGTGTAGCCCAGTCCCCCAGCTGTGGTCCACCTTCCTCTTACCACCCTAGAAGAGAGAGGGGAGGTAAGCAGGGACCCCAGGGCTCCATTTGTCCCCCAGCAGGGACCCCTGGGGTGGGGAGGGGGGCCCCGGGGTCCAAAGGGGGTCTCTGGCCGCATGCAGGGGTTGGTTCTCTCCCGGCCAAGGACCATGGTCACAACACGACCCAGAGGCAAAGTGATGAAGAATGTGGGAGCTCAGACAGAGGTCCTGCACAAACAGGTGGCTGTGCAGGTCTCTGCTTGCCGAGAGTGCCTGAGCCTGGCACTTGAATCGGAAGGAGTCAGAGACACCGTCTGTGTGCGGTGTGATCAAGTAAACGATCTGCTCAGGCAGGTGATTGAATTGAGGGAGGAGGTAGAAAGGTTGAGAACACTCAAAGAGTGCGAAAATGAGATTGACTGGTGGAGCCACACTCTGAGTCAAAGACAACAGGTAGAGGCTCTACAAGAAATACATGACTCCCTTCCCTCCTCTCACCAGGCAGTAGGAGGGCATGTGGAAGGCAGGGGGGAATGGAGTCAGGTCCTTCCTCGGAAAGGCAAGCGAAAACCTCTACCCTCCTCACCTTCCCAGCTGTCATTATACAATAGGTATGAGGTGTTGGAACTAGATGGCCAGCCAACTGAAGATGGAAACGAGGACCCACCTGGTGAGTCATCTACTGCTTGTCCCACAGCCCCAAGACTTACGACTTCTTCAAGTAAGAAGAAAAGGAGGGTAATTGTAGTGGGTGACTCTGTTCTGAGGGGTACAGAGGGGCCCATATGTCGACCAGACCCATACCATAGAGAGGTCTGCTGCCTCCCTGGGGCTCAGGTCAGAGATATTAAAAGGAAAATCACTAGTCTGGTGCGGCCCTCTGATTACTACCCCTTATTGGTTATCCAGGCAGGTAACGATGAGGTGGTAGAAAGAAGTCTTAAGTCACTCAAAAAGGACTTCAAAGCACTGGGGTTGGCTAATTGAAGGCTCGGGAGCTCAGGTCGTGTTTTCGTCAATCCCTCAAGTGGAAGGGAAAACCACTGATAGAGGGTGGAAAACATATCTGATTAACACGTGGCTCAGAGACTGGTGCCACCATCGGAATTTTGGGTTCTTTGACCATGGCGAGGTTTATAAGGCACCTGGTCTGCTGGCGACAAATGAGAAAGGTGGGATGCAACTGTCTCTGAGGGGGAAAAGGATTCTGGGGCAGGAGTTAGCAGGGCTTATTGACAGGGCTTTAAACTAGATATGAGGGGGGACGGGGAGATAACTGGGCATGTTAGGAACAAGCTTAAGGGAAGCATGCCAAAGCTTGAAGGATGGTGCACTGGTGAGGGCTCTCCCTCTGCCACTTCATTTGAGAGAAGGAAAAGATGTTTAGGAACCGTGGAAGCACCTGAGAAGGGTCTGGTAGGGAATGGGGCCCGTGCTCACAAGAGGGTGTTGGATTCATTAGCTCATCTCAAGTGCATCTATACCAATGCACACGCTGAGCAACAAACAGGGGGAGCTTGAAGCCATGATGCAGCATGAGAACTATGACATAGTAGCTATAACAGAAACGTGGTGGGATGCCTCACACGACTGGAGTGCAGCAATTGATGCCTACAAGCTCTTCAGGAGCGATAGACAGGGAAGGAGAGGTGGAGGAGTGGCCCTGTATATAAGAGAATGCTATGAGAGCTCAGAAATCAAGTATAGTGATAACAGGGTTGAGAGTGTTTGGATTAGGTTAAGGGCCAATAAAGCAGATCTTGCTGTGGGAGTCTGGTATAGACCTCCCAACCAAAGCAGTGAGGGGGATGAAGCTTTCTACAGACAGTTGGGAGAAATCTCACTGTCACTTGCTGTTGTTCTTGTGGGGGACTTTAACCTCCCGGGTATCTGCTGGGATCACAACACAGCACAGAAGGAACAATCCAGGAGGTTCCTGGAATGTACGGAGGATAACTTCCTCACACAGCTGGTGAGTGAACTGACCAGGGAAGGTGCCCTCCTGGACCTGCTTCTTGTGAACAGGGAAGAGCTGGTGGGGGAGGTAAAGGTTGGAGGCTGTCTAGGGTGCAGTGATCATGAGATGATCGAATTTTTGATCCTTCGAGAAACAAAGAGAGGGGTTAGTAAAACTGCCACGTTAGACTTCCAGAGGGCTAACTTCGACCTGTTCAAGAGACTGATTAACAAAATCCCTTGGGAGGCTGCCTTGAAGGAAACGGGAGTCCAGGAAGGCTGGACATACTTCAAGAGCGAAGTCTTAAAGGCACAGGAGCGGGCTGTTCCCGTGTGCTGAAAAAGAAGCACGAGGGGAAGGAGACTGGCCTGGCTAAACAGGGACCTTTGGCTGGATCTCAAGAACAAAAGGAGAATCTATCGCCTTTGGAAGAGGGGCCAGGTCTCTCATGAAGACTATAAAGTCATAGTGAGGTTATGCAGGGAGAACATTACGAGAGCCAAAGCACAGCTAGAGCTCAACTTGACTACAGCTGTTAAGGATAACAAAAAATCTTTCTATAAATTCGTCAACAGCAAGAGGAGGATTTGAGAAAATCTCCCTCCCCTACTGGATGCAGAGGGAAACATGGTAACTAAGTATGAGGAAAAGGCTGAGGTGCTCAACGCCTACTTTGCCTCAATCTTTAGGAGTGGAACTGGCTGTTCCCTGGACACCCAGCCTCATGAGATGGGAGATGGGGAGGGGAAGCAGACTGATGTCAGCACAGTTGAAGAGGAGGTGGTCAGAGACCTGCTACACCGCTTGGATGCACACAAGTCTGTGGGACCGGATGGGTTACACCCAAGGGTGCTGAGGGAGTTGGCAGATGTGCTCGCCAAGCCGCTGTCCATGATTTACCTGAAGTCATGGCTGACTGGGGAGGTCCCATTGGACTGGAGGGTGGCAAATGTGACACCCATCTACAAGAAAGGCAGGAAGGATGATCCAGGAAACTATAGACCTGTCAGTCTGACCTCGGTGCCAGGGAAGGTCATGGAGCAGGTCATCTCGGGTGCTATTAAAAGTCATATAATGGACAACCAGGTGATCAGACCCAGTCAGCATGGGTTTATGAAAGGCAAGTCCTGCCTGACAAACCTGATCTCCTTCTACGACTGGGCGACCCACTTATTGGATGAGGGAAAGGCTGTGGATGTAGTTTACCTTGACTTTAGTAAGGCCTTTCACACCGTTTCCCACAGCATTCTCCTGACGAAACTGACTGCTTGCAGCTTGGATGGGCACACGCTTTGCTGGGTAAAAAAGTGGCTGGATGGCCGGGCCCAGAGAGTTGTGGTGAACGGAGTTAAATCCAGTTGGCAGCCGGTCACAAGTGGTGTCCCCCAGGGCTCGGTTTTGGGGCCACTCCTGTTTAACATCTTTATTGATGATCTGGACAAGGGGATCGAGCGCACCCTCAGTCAGTTTGCAGATGACACCAAGTTGGGTGGGAGTGTTGATCTGCTCGAGGGTAGGGGGGCTCTGCAGAGAGACCTGGACAGGCTGGAGTGATGGGCTGAGCCCAACGGGGGGAGTTTCACTAAGGCCAAATGCCAGGTGCTGCACTTCGGCCACAACAACCCCCAGCAGCGCTACAGGCTTGGGGAGGAGTGGCTGGAGAGCTGCCAGTCAGAGAAGGACCTGGGGGGGTTGATTGCCAGCCGGCTGAACATGAGCCAGCAGTGTGCCCAGGTGGCCAAGAAGGCCAATGGCATCCTGGCTTGTATCAGCACTAGCGTGGCCAGCAGGGACAGGGAAGGGATCTTACCCCTGTACTCGGCACTGGTGAGGCTGCACCTCGATGAGTGGGTTCAGTTTTGGGCCCCTCACTCCAAAAAGGCCATTGAATGACTCGAGTGTGTCCAGAGAAGGGCAACGGAGCTGGTGCAGGGTCTGGAGCACAGGTCTGATGGGGAGCAGCTGAGGGAACTGGGGGGGTTTAGTCTGGAGAAGAGGAGGCTGAGGGGAGACCTCATCGCCCTCTCCAACTGCCTGAAAGGAGGGTGCAGAAAGGGGGGATGAGTCTCTTTAACCAAGTAACAAGCGATAGGACAAGAGGTAATGGCCTCAAATTGCAACAGGAAAGGTTTAGACTGGATATTAGGAAGCATTTCTTTACAGAACGGGTTGTTAGGCGTTGGAATGGGCTGCCCAGGGAGGTGGTGGAGTCCCCATCCCTGGAGGTGTTTAAGAGTAAGGTTGACTTAGCGCTGAGGGATATGCTGTAGTTGGGAACTGTCAGTGTTAGGTCAATGGTTGGACTGGATGATCTTCAAGGTCTTTTCCAACCTAGACGATTCTGTGATTCTGTGAAAGAAGAGGAAACAATACTGTCCACATGGAAAGCATTACTTAGGCGTAAAGGTGTTAAGACTCATGAACATGGGCTAAGGCGAATGCTCATTTGGAGTAAAACAGAAGGATTTGAAGCAACAGCTGCCACAGCTCTTAGTGTAGCAGCATGGCAAGAAGTAGGGCAGAAGTTATGGGATGCAATTTCTAAAGGGACAAAAGAGGCATCAGAGTTAGCTACCACCTGGCGATTATTGAGTGAAGCCTTAAAAGAACGGAAAGCCGAGTGCGAGGAAAAAGAAAGGCAATTAAAAGTTATAAAAAATGAGGACAGCTGCCCAACGCAGCCCACTCAAATTAAAGACCGTTCCGCTCTGTCTTCCATAGCGGGCAAAAAACCCTGTATAGGGTCCGTTAAACCTCGTTCACGGCCACCTCCTCTGCCTCCACCTAGTCAATATCAAACCCTAATCAGCAGTTACAGATGATGAAACAAGGCTCTGACTCTATAGAACCTACCGCACCCCCCACAGAGGAGGAGACAGAAACAGAATCAGCAGCGAATCCTTCTCAGATCCCTTTGCCTTTCCTGGGGGACAGTAGTAATGAGGAGGAGGAGGAGGAGGAGGAGGAGGGAGGAGCGGGCGCAGTGAAAAATTCGATTGCAGCGTTACAGATTGGAGACCTTGACTGTGTTAGCAAATCCGCCCTCCCGTGGACTTTGCCCCCTGCTACTGTGACTGTTACACCTCGTCACCCTAGTTGGTTTTGGGCTCAAGTTAGAAGGCAAGCAGCCGAAGTAGGGAATTGGGATCTAGTTGAAAAACTTAATCTCCCCCACAACAGTTACTCCAACTCGGAGTCGTGTGACTCGATGGCGTTCCCTGTATTCAAGGCTGCGCCGTGTTCAGGACAGAATGATGATCATAACCCAATCGCCTGGAAGGTCGTACAAGACCTACAAACAAAGGCTTCAAAATTTGGCATTAATTCTCCTGAAGTTATGCAGTTAATGTGGATAATAAATACCGACTTGTTATGTCCTTATGATATTACTCACCTTGCACAAGTGTCGTTTCAGCCTATACAGCTTATGGTCTTTCAGGCTACCTGGAAGCAAATGGCTCGAACCGCTGCGCATTTTAATAGGGGATTGCCGCGTGGCGAGCCACGTCTTGGGTGTTGGTGAAGGCGCTTTAGTAGGAGAGGGACCGTTCAGTAATCCTCAATTACAGGCGACATGGCACCCTCTTATTTTAGGACAATCCCAGCAAATAGGAATTAACGCCTTAAAAAGAACCATGGAGTTAGCGGCCCCAAAGCAGGGATATGTTACTATCCAACAAGGGCCCAGAGAACCGTTTTTGCAGTTTGTTGAAAAAATTTCTGCCGCTTTAGAAAAACAAGTCGGTGACGAGGCATTACGACAAATATTGTGCAAGCAATTGGCAAAAGATAATGCTAATGAGGACTGTCAAAACAATATTGAAGCTTTCCCCGGAGATCCCTCTGTGCCTGATACGGTTGCTGCATGTTCTAAAGTTGGCACTGTAGAACATACGGTTGCCGCCCTTGCTACAGCACTAAAAGATAAGCCGCAAAGATGTTTTAGATGTAACCAGACAGGCCACGTTAAAGCCAGCTGCCCTCTTAATAAGTCCTCAAAAAGTGCAGCAAACAGCTCTGCAGGAATAACCTGCCACCGTTGTGGGAAACTCGATCATTTTGCTAAACAGCGTCGGTCTAAATTTCATGCCAGCGGACAGCCTCTCCAGGGAAACGGGAGAAAGAGCGCGAGAGGGCGCGCGACGATACGAAATCCCTCCCGCACGTCAGGGGCTCGCCACCTCTCTGTGAGCGGCTCACGGCCGAAACTGCCGGGCCAGCAGGACTGGATGTATCTGCTGCCGACACAGTAACTCTCTCAGCAAAGGACATTGTTAAAGTACCTCTAGATGCAAAAGGACCTATAGGGCGAGGGTTGAGTGCTTTGCTAATCGGGAGATCTGGCGGTACCTTAAGTGGATTGATTGTGCACGTGGTAATTATTGATGCTGATTATACTGGACAGATTTGTGCTATGGTCTCTACCCCTTACCCACCCGTAACCATTCCACGAGGGAGTCGCACTGCTCGACTTATACCTTTTCTGAGTTGTGTTCCAAAAGCAGAACAACGCCTCTGAGGAGATGGCAGCTTCGGATCAACAGGATCACCGACGGCATTTTGGTGGCAACCTCTGTCACCTCACAGACCGCGCATGAAGTGTACCATCTTCAGTCGAGACCAGCATCCTCCTACACTCGAGACAACCGGACTGCTGGACCCGGGTGCAGACGTAACTATTGTGTGTCGTAACGTGTGGCCACCTACCTGGCCTACTACTGTTACAGAGACCGGGGTCGTTGGTTTGGGAGGTTTCTGTCCTTCCTGTTACGGTCATGAATCCTGAAGGACAAAGAGCCACTGTTCGACCCTATGTTACCGTGGCTCCTTTAAATTTGTGGGGACGCGATTGTTTGTCTCAACGGGGCGTTAAAATTACCACGGATTTTTAACAGGGGCCACTCTGCTGCAGGGTGTAAAACAACCCACACTTGCATTAACTTGGTTAACAAATAACCCCGTGTGGGTGGATCAGTGGCCCCTGCCAATAGAGAAATTAAAGGCCCTGCAGGAATTAGCAATGGAACAGCTAGCTGCTGGACATATTGAGCCCTCTCACAGCCCATGGAATACTCCAGTGTTTGTAAGTAAAAAGAAGTCAGGAAAATGGCGATTTTTGCATGACCTACGGCAAATTAATGCTGTTATGACCACAATGGGGGCCCTACAACCGGGCCTACCTTCACCTACCATGATTCCTATGGCTTGGGAAATCATTGCAATGGATTTAAAGGACTGCTTCTTTACTATCCCACTGGCCTCCCAAGATAAAGAAAAATTTGCATTTTCTGTGCCTTCTGTAAATCACGCAGAGCCTTCGAAAAGGTACCGTTGGAAAGTTTTGCCACAAGGCGTGAAAAATTCGCCAACAATTTGTCAGTGGTTTGTAGCCCAGGCTTTGTCACCTGTGAGAGAAAAGTTCCCTACTGGCTATTGCTACCATTATATGGATGACATCCTGTTAGCAGCAACAGCAAGGAGCAGCTGAACAGCATGGAGCACCTAGCCAGAGAGTCGTTGCAGCACTATGGACTGGTTATTGCTCCTGAGAAAGTACAGAAGGTAGAACCATGGAAATATCTGGGAATGACAGTTACAAGCAAGCAGGTCACTGTGCCCCAACCTGTGAAATTCGACCTTGAAATCAAAACTCTCAATGATGTACAGAAACTGGTGGGATCCTTAAATTGGATAAGGCCCTATCTTGGACTTACCAATTCTCAATTACAACCATTACTGGAGCTACTAAACCATTCTAATGATCCAGCAGAACCTAGAATACTAAACAAGGAAGCTTTAGGTGTAATTCATGTGGTAGAACAATCTGTACACGAGAAATTTGTCTCTCGAATAGATCTGTCTCAGGTAGTACAATTCTTTGCACTAATCGACAAAACTGTACCATTTGGTGCTCTAGTGCAACGGAACCCGCAATGGGATGACCCATTACATATTCTAGAATGGATGTTTCTGTCATTCCAGCCATGGAAAACTGCTCCCGGACTGTTTGAGCTTATTGCTGACATAATCATAAAAGCAAGAAAAAGATGTTTAGAACTGACAGGGCGTGACCCAGCTACAATTGTTTTCCCTGTGCAAAATGGGTATTTTGAATGGTGCCCAGCGAATAACTACGAGCTGCAGGCAGCCATGGCAGGTTTTCAAGGACAGATATCATATCGCCTGCCATCACAGCCACTGCTGAAGTTTGCTCAAGAGGTACCATTTGGTCAGAAAACTTTGAGCCAATCAGAATCAGTAAAAGGCCTCACTGTTTTTACAGATGGCTCAGGAAAGAGGTAAAGCAGCAGTAGTATGGGATGAAAACAATCATTGGGAAAACAGAGTAGTACATCAAAAAGGTTCCCCACAGGCAGTGGAGCTGCGTGCCATGGCTGTTTCCTTCTCTGTATTTACTTCCCCTGTGAATATCGTGACCGATTCAGCATATGTAGCCAACCTGGTTACTCGATCGGATAAAGAAGTGCTGACTATGCCAGACACTCAATCACTATTTGATGTGCTTTTGGAACTCTGGAAGAGTATCCAACAACGAAAAGAACCTTATTTTGTCATGCACATCTGTAGTCATACTACTTTACCAGGGTTTGATACAGAAGGCAACGCTAGAGCGGATGCTCTTGTTTCAGCTATGGCCCTGGGTCCTGTTCCTAACATGAAGCAACAAGCTGTATTATCGCATCAATTTTTTCATCAAGGTTTTCGAGCTTTACGGCAGCAGCTCGGTCTATCTCATACTGAAGCTCGCTCTATAGTAGCTGCCTGTCCTGATTGTCAAGGAACTCACACTCCAGTGTATTTTGGTACCAGCCCCGGAGGTGTACAGGCTCTACAAATCTGGCAGACTGATGTTACTCATATCGATGGATTTGGCCAGCAGAAATCTGTTCATGTTTCTATTGATACTTATTCTCATGTCTTAGTAGCAACAGCACATAATGGAGAGACAGGAAAAGATGTAATTGGACATTTGCAGAAAGCCTTTTCTATGCTCGGGGTACCGGGCCAAATCAAATCAGATAATGGCCCTGCATATCTTCCAAAGAAAGTTCAAACATTTTTTGCTGTGTGGGTGTTACTCCTGTTACAGGCATTCCCCATTCCCCGACAGGACAAGCAATTGTTGGACGTGCCCACGGCACGTTGAAGAGAGAACTTCAAAAACAAAAAGGGGGAATGATTGGGGAACCACCCCAGGCACGCTTAGATAAAGCAGTTTATGTTCTTAACTTTCTCCATTATGGGGATAATTCTTCTCTACCTCCTCTTTTCCAACATTTTTCTTCTCTTTTTTCAAAACAGAATTTGCAAAAGGACATCAAAGTACATGTTCAAGATTTGGTTACTGGCCAGTGGAGTGGACCATGTGAATTATTAACCTGGGGCAGGGGCTACGCTTGTGTCTCTACAGATGCCGGCCCTCGCTGGGTTCCTGCTCGGTGTGTTCGGCCTGTGCTGGAACCTACCTCTGGGGGATGGTGTATGTGAAGAATATGGTGGTGATTCGTGTGAAAATATGATGACTTTGTTAAGAGTTTACCATGTACATAAGTTAAAGGAGATTTGCCATAGTTTTACTGTTAAAAGGAGTTTGGAGTTTTTTTAACTCAGTGACAGATGCTAAGCAGGTGGAAAATTACTGGTGGAATCCCTGACAGGAGCCCCAGCAACACCAGAAAGCCCGGGAAAGTTTGAGGGACCCTGCTGTGCATCTGAAGAAAGGACTATAAAAGAGAGTGACGCAGCACCACCCGGTGCTCGTCGGTGCAGAGCAGGAAGCCGCCCCTGCCCCCCGGCGTGCCAAATTTTTTTTGCTTGTTCTTATTGCAAATAAATTTATAAAAGATATTTTCGGCTCTGCCTCGGCATTTATAACAGTGTATATAGTCAGCTTGTACAAATTACGCAAGAGCCTCAAGAGTTAGAGTTGTTAGGATCTGTTATAATGGATGCTTGTGTGTTTTCTAACTATTCATATAGCAACTAATGCGATCTATCATAAGTGCTTAGCAAACAAACAAATGCTACCTCGTAGCAAACAAACAAATGCTACCCCAGTAGCTCTTAGTGGATTGTTAACTGGTGTTGATAGTGTCAGACTTGCTACTTTACAGAACAGAGCTGCCGTTGACTTTTTGCTTTTAGCGCAGGGATGTGGGTGTGAAGATTTTGAAGGTATGTGTTGTATGAACTTACCAGATCACTCAGAATCCATCTTTAAGAGTATATAACAATGAAAAGGTGTTAAGCATTTAAAGGAGATGAGAGTTTGGATTGGCTAACAAAAATGTTTAAAGGTTGGGGACTTTCCAGATGGTTAGTAGCTTTGGTCAAGGCTGTGGGACCAATTGTTTTGATAGGTGTTGTGAAGAATATGGTGGTGATTCGTGTTAAAATATGATGACTTTGTTAAAGAGTTTACCATGTACACAAGTTAAAGGAGATTTGTCATAGTTTTATTGTTAAAAGGAGTTTGGAGTTTTTTTCCCTCAGTGACAGATGCTAAGCAGGTGGAAAATTACTGGCGGGACCCCTGTCAGAAGGCCCCAGCAACACCGGATTGCGCAGGTGAAATATGATTGGAGGAATCCCTGCCAGGAGCCCCAGCAACACCAGAAAGCCCGGGAAAGTTTGAGGGACGCTGCTGCGCATGTGAAGGAGGGACTATAAAAGAGAGTGACGTAGCACCACCCGGTGCTCGTCGGTTTGGAGTGGGAAGCCCCCCCGCCCCCCGGCGTGCCTAGTTTTTTTTTGCTTGTTCTTATTGTAAATAAATTTATAAAAGATATTTTCGCCTCTGCCTCGGCATTTATAACAATTTGGTGACCCCGACATGATACTTCGGGACCCGTGGAGTGTTGGTTTTCAGGGGAGGCGCCCCACCTTTTAGGTGGCCCCTGGACTCCGGTACTTCCTCGGACCGACAGTATCACGAACGTAAGGCAATAAGAACAAGCAAAAGAAAATCGGGATTCCCAGACGATGCTCCCCGGAGATTCCCCGTGAAGGATCCAGGCGAAGACCTCGGACTGTGAGTGACGCCTGGTGCGGGAGGGTTTTCTGCCTGAGTGAGTGTGGTGCGACTGAGACGTGACTGCGTCACGAAGCGAGTGCGGAGCCCTTCTAGCCGCGTTTCCAGAGTCTTGCGAGAGGCCTGGCTGGCGAAGGGGCAAAGCGAAAGGAGTGTGGTGTGACTGAGACGTGACAGTGTCACAAAGCGAGTGCGGAGCCCTTCTAGCCGCGTTACCAGAGTCCCGCGAGGGGCCTGGCCGGCGAAGGGGCGAAGCGAAAGAAAAAAAAAGGTTTGAAAGGACTCAGGCAAGGGTTTTCAGGATAGGCATTATCCTAGGGTTGATACGGGATTAGTTTTATCCCAGGGTTGCCGGCAAGAGATTCGGGATAGGTTTTATCCCAGGGTTATGGGCCAGAAAGGGAGTAAATCCCGCGGCTCGGGGAACCCACAGAGAGGTTCCCAGAGAGGGAGCGATTTGCCCGACACTTCTCAGGACAGTCCCCTGGGTTGTATGCTAAGAAATTGGGCTAATTGGTCAGAAACAAAACGGAAAAGTAAAGAAAAAATGATTCACTATTGGATGGTCGAGTGGACCAAAGAATCTATCAAATCTGATCATTTATTTTGGCCAAAATTTGGAACTACTGACGATTGGACATGTCAGGCGTTAAATTCATATCTAAGTAATAAAAAACCCTATAATCAAGAAGAATGTAACTATGCTCAGGTGTGGAGAGGTTCCCGAATAACATCAAAAATCCTATTACTAAAGAATAAAAACACTAATAAGAAAACTTTCAAAGAAAAAGAATGGGAACCTTTAGAAAATCTTCCTCCTCCTCATGAGGGAAGCTCAGAGGATGAGGAACCAAAGCCTACCGCTCCTTCCCCTCCATCAACTAGCAGAACCAGCAACCAAGAAAACCAGAAACAAACAACAAATAGTGGGGCAGAGGTTTGGGAAGGCGTTGGCGGCGGCGGGCGGCCCCTAGGACCGCGGCACGACCCCGCACCAGGACCCGGCCCCCCCGCGGCACCGCAGGGAGGGGGCCCGACGGCGGCTGCACCCCCGCGGGGGCTGCGCCGAGCGCTCCGGTCTGACCGCGGTGCTAGAGGAGCCCGGCCGGGGAATAAAGCAGAGAGCGAACAACAGATTTTACAAATATGTTCGGGGGTAGACCCGACCTCCCCGGTGGGAGAGGCTTTGCTGAAAACTCAGTTCGTGGCCAAATCGTGGGGTGATACCAGAGAGAAATTAAAAAAGTTAGATGACTGGCAAGATCAGGGTCTGCAGGAGCTGTTGAGAGAAGTACAGAAGGTGTATGTTAGAAGGGACGAAGAAAAGCAGAGAGTGAAGGCGAAAATATTTGTTGCAGCAGTCAGAGAAACTCAGCGGAGAGAGGAGAAGCCTCCGAGATCTCGCTCTAATGAATCACCTGGAGCGTTAGGTGGTGAAAAGAGAGGGGCAGTAATTAGGGAAAACACATCAGCCTGCTATTATTGTGGAAAGAAGGGACATTTACAACGGAATTGTAGAAAGCGAGAGCGTGATGAAAGGATGTTTAAAGAAGAATAGGGGTGTCAGGGGCTCTATTTCCTGGGGACAAAGACATCAGAGGAGCCCTTGATGAAATTAGGTCCCCAGGGAGAGGAGTTTGAGTTTTTAGTAGATGTGGGTGCCGAAAAATCAACTGTGGAAAACATTCTGAGGGGATGTAAAGTGAAAAAAAAAAGAAACTGCTCTAGTAATAGGAGCTAAAGGGGAACCATTTAAAGTACCAATGGTCGGGGATGTAGAAATAGAATCCCAACACCGTATCGTTACAGGGGATTTATTGTTGCTACCAGAGGCTGAAAATAACCTTCTGGGAAGAAATTTAATTACGAAGTTAAAATTAAAAATAATAGTACAAGAAAAAGAACTAAAAATTTACACATTAACGGAAAAAGACAAACAACAAATAGATCCGAAGGTCTGGTATACAAAAGGAGAGACTGGAAAATTTGAAATACAGCCTATTAAAATTAATTTAATTGATCCGGAGACACCAATTCGGATAAAACAATACCCCATTCCCCTAAAGGGTCGAGAGGGGTTGAAACCACTAAGTAAAGGCACATTGGAACCTCGCATGTCTCCACATAATGCACCTATTTTACCAGTTTTAAAATCAGACGGATCTTCCAGATTGGTGCAAGATTTAAGGGCTGTGAATCAGCGAACTGTGGCTCGTTTCCCTGTGGTAGCAAACCCCTATATGCTACTTAACCAACTATCCCCTGACTATATTTGGTAAAGTAATGATTAAAACCTGGAAGGAGGAAAGCTTATCTCCTAGATAGGAAGGACCATTCCTGGTATTGACTACGGAGACAGCTGTAAGAACTGCTGAAAGAGGATGGACTCATATTTCCAGGGTGAAAGGACCAGTCACAGGTGAATCAGATTGGAAGACCTAGTCAGCACCTGGAGATTTGAAGCTTCAAATACAACAAAGCTAAAATAGAACTGGACTTACTGAAACAGACAGTGACATCAACAGTAGTAAAGATCTTGAATCATCCACATGAACCCTGTGTGTATGTATATATGTTAAAAAGTTGTAACATTCACAGGTTTTTTTCGGTTTTAGACTGTTTTGCATGAAAACATAAGTCAGTTTGTATAGTTGGACAAAGAAACTGAAAGAAAAGGGAAGTAAGAGAGTGAGGGAAAAGCTGAGAGTAAGTCCAAGTGAGGGCAAGACCGGATTGGCCTCCATTTTTGCTGTTAAGAAGACACAAACCCGACCGTTGGCAGCAACCCAATGGGTCCGGGGATAAACAGAAAAATGTGCCATACCGGACCTCACGATGGCAACTGGCTTTTCCCCCTCATTTTGTGTGTTGGCCTTGTGATGGCTAAAAAGGGTCAAAACACTACCAGCTTATATGACCCCTTTGAAGAGAATGAGTTTGTTCTGTCAGCAAAAACTATAAGTAAAACTTTCAATTTAAGTCATTGCTGGGTTTGTGGGGGACCTTTGGGATTGTCAAGTTGGCCGTGGGTTTCTGTGCCGCTTTCCCCATCACAAATTGTAAGTAACTATAGTGATGTTAATAATACTACCTGGGAAGATAGTGAAAAATGGCCAGTTCAATTTCCTAACAAGGGTAAATTTTGTCTGAACCGAACTCAGAAAGGAGGAGTTGATGTGGGAGAGAGTAAGTGTCAATGGACACTTACACATAAATTTAATTAACAAAGATAGAGGTATCTATATATGGTTGTGGCTTAATGAACAAGGACGCAGCAAAGGATTCAAGGGGTTCTGGTCAGACAAAAATGAAATCGAATATGCCAAACTACGAGGAAACAGTTTTTATAATCGAACTTGCGAATGGAAAAATGACACTGGGTCCTGGTATTGTACTATACGGATAAATAACAATTTAAACGAAGTTTTCAGCCCTTTGGGTGACAAAAATACGACTTATTTTCAAACCCCAAGGACTGCAGAGGGACCATTTGCCAAAGGTACGAAGGCTAAAAAAGGCCACTATTGGATATGCGGACATACTGCCTACAAACAATTACTGACAAACTGGTCAGGAATTTGTTATATAGGGATTATCCAACCTCTATTTTTCCTTCTTCCAGAGGCGGATGGCCCCCAATTAGGAATAAAATTATATGAAAAATTAGGAAATAAGAGTATTACCCGTCGTAAGCGATCCATTGATTTCAAAATAGGTGGAACACAAAAGTGGGGGGAAAATGAGTGGCCTCCTGAGAGAATAATTAAACACTATGGACCTGCCACCTGGAACCCTAATGAACCAATATCAGGGGCAAGAGAACCAATTTATAATTTGAATCGTATAATTAGACTGCAAGCAGTTTTAGAAATCATTACGAATAAAACTGCTAATGCCATAGATCTTTTAGCTCAACAGGCTCAACAGATGCGCACTGCGATCCTCCAACATCGCATGGTCCTGGACTACCTGCTTGCTGAAGAGGGAGGGGTATGTGGAAAATTAAACGTCTCTAATTGTTGCCTAGAAATAGATGATGTAGGAGAAGTGGTCCTTCAATTGACCACAGATATCAGAAAACTGGCTCATGTCCCTGTCCAAACATGGAGTGGCTGGAATGGCGATCTATGGTCCTGGTTACCTGGAGCCCCGTGGGTAAAACAGCTTTTATTTTACCTGTTGTGTGCATTTGCTGCCCTAAGGTTTATACCATGTATGATTCCATGTTTTATTAGATTGATTCATTCAGTTGTTCAAGGGATGCAAATCTCTGCAATACCAATAGATCCTGAATTAGCCAAAGGAGGAAAGATACACCCACTAATGATAGTTAAAATAAAGAAAACAGAATACCCAAATCCCATACAACAAACCCGAGCACGTTTTGAAACCCAAACACGAATCAATTTAATAAAACAAAAGGCGAGGGATTGTGAAGAATATGGTGGTGATTCGTGTTAAAATATGATGACTTTGTTAAGAGTTTACCATGTACACAAGTTAAAGGAGATTTGTCATAGTTTTATTGTTAAAAGGAGTTTGGAGTTTTTTTCCCTCAGTGACAGATGCTAAGCAGGTGGAAAATTACTGGCGGGACCCCTGTCAGAAGGCCCCAGCAACACCGGATTGCGCAGGTGAAATATGATTGGAGGAATCCCTGCCAGGAGCCCCGGCAACACCAGAAAGCCCGGGAAAGTCTGAGGGACGCTGCTGCGCATGTGAAGATGGGACTACAAAAGGGAGTGACGCAGCACCACCTGGTGCTCGTCGGTGCGGAGCAGGAAGCCGCCCCTGCCGCCCGGCGTACCGAGCTCGTTCTTATTGCAATAAATTTATAAAAGTTATTTTGTGGCTCTGCCTCTGCATTTATAACATTGTGGTTGTGCTGTGAATGTTGCCTTGCCTTAACAGTCTGTGCAAAGGGCCCTGCCAAAGACTGTTCACGCAGTACTTTCAGCACAAATACAAAAAGGGGGAATTGTCGGGGAAGGCAGCTGGTCTGCCGACAAGCTGATTGGAGAAGAGCTCGACCTTGACAAGATTCTGGTGTGCCCTTGAGAAAACCAGACAGACAGAGGAAAGAATGCCAACAAGTCTGAGGAAGTAAGGGGAACACCTGTGTTAGCAACTCACCACCAACCACATTTGTGAAAAACAGCTGTGTAGCCAATAAGCTTTTGCCATGGTAGCACAGACATATTCTAAAAAGGCAGATAATGAAGGCGGTGGGGGTTCTTCGCCTTGCATGCTGACTTAAAGCAAGTTGGTCTCCTGTCATTTTTTGTCTGTCTGTATGACGACAGATGATGACGCAGAGGATGACCCTGAAACTGAAGCAAGAATTGGAACAGAGTGATGAGAATCAGCTAAAGCTGGGGAATATAATGGACTTTTGAAATTGATGAAGAATTAAGAGCTAAGGGTTCATAGGAAAACCCCAAAGACTTTTGTATTGCACAATGATATGTACAATCATATATAGAGGTGTTTTTGTTAGCTGCTGCCACTCACTTTGGTGATGGCCCAACTCTGAGCTGTTAACACAGACAGCCTAGAGATACCCCCAGTCTGGCGAAGTCCTTTAACAGGGAGCAGGACGTGGAAATAGGATCAGACGGTCGCTACTCCTAGAAAATAATCAATGTGCCTTTTGCGGGGAGCAAGGACACTGGGAAAATGAGGGGCTGAAAAAGAGCCTGGGAAATACCCCCTGAAGCTGCCCTGCTGATGATGGCACTGAATCTAAGTCCACCATGCCTGGGTGTGTTTAAGGGTCGTTTGGATGAGCTGTTGGGGGATGTGGTGTAGGGGAGAACTTTGTAGAGTCGGGCTGAGGGTTGGACTCGATGATCCCGAGGGGCTTTTCCAGCCTGAATGATTCTGTGATGTGGAAGTGGCACTGGCTTGGGGGTGGGGGCATCAACCCCGGTACCATTGTGGGGAAGGGGAGATCACCTGTGACCTGACATGGGGTTTGGGGACAAGGTGGGGGAATTCGTGCCGGTTTCGGGCAGGGAGGGGCCTGGACCTGGCTCCGATCTGGGCGGGGGGGGCGGCTGGCGGTGCAGGCTGACACAAGCAGGGCACTGGGGACGAGCCCCGTTTCTCATCGGGGCTTGGCATGGAGGAGGGGGGCGACGCACTCCTCGGCACCGGGGTCGGGATCGCGGTGCGGGTCGTGGGGGCTGAGGGCCGGGGCTGGGCCCCGCCAACCCACCTCGGCGCCGGCTCCCCGCCTCATGCAGCCCCTCAGCTCCAGCGCATGCGCGGCGCGGCCGGAGCGTCCCCGGCTTCGCCTGGCAACGCCGGCACCGCGCATGCGCGGAGGCTCGCGGAGACCGGCACGACCGCGCCTGCGCTGCCCGTTCCCGCCCCGCAGAGGTTGGTTCCGCGCACGCGCCGGGCGGCAGCGGCCGTGAGGGGAAGGCGCGAGCGCGGGGCTCGGGGCCGAGCTGTGGGCGGGAACAACGGCCGCGGGGTCCCGTGTCCTCTGCGCCGCTGGGCCGGGCTGCGCCTCCTCCTTGTGCTCCTTTTGCACACTGACAGCAGAGATCAGGACTTTTCCAAACTTGCCTCTTAGATCTTGATTACTTAAGTGATTAACATACAATTAGAACACGGCTTCCCTAATCTTTCTGCTGCTCGTCATGCTGTGCGGTGTCATGCCGTGCCACGCCGTGCCGTGCCGTGCCGTGCTGTGCTGTTGGGCCACGCCGTGCTGCGGGGGGGGCTCAGCCGCTCTCCTGAAAGGCTCCTTGGAGGGACAAGGCTGTAGCAGGGACCTGGGATGCAGCAGCCGGGGACACGCCAGCCCCAGCGGTGTGGGGCCGGGGCACAGAGCAGCCCTGATGCCTGTCACCTCCCCGCCACCAGGACTTTCCCTGACACCCTCGGAGGTCGCAGCCTCCCCCTGGATTCAATTCCCCGCCGAGGGACGCGCAGTCTCGGGACCGGCGCCGGCCTCCAGCCCCGTGGCTCTGGCCCCGCAGCCACGAGCGGCACCCGCAGCGGGGGGGGCACAGGAGGAGGCGCAGCCCGGCCCAGCGGCGCAGAGGACACGGGACCCCGCGGCCGTTGTTCCCGCCCACAGCTCGGCCCCGAGCCCCGCGCTCGCGCCTTCCCCTCACGGCCGCTGCCGCCGTGCTGTGCCGCTGCCTCGCCTGAATTGCCCCAAAAGCCGCTGAATTTCCCTCCGGCGGAGCCTGTGTGGCGAGCTGGGCTGACCTCCTGCCCATCCTTCCCCGCGGGTTTCCCTGCAGCCGCACAGACACCCCGCCGGGGTGACCCGGGGCCCCCATGGCACTGACACAGCCTGACGCCTTCTTCGGGGCAGGACGGAGAGTCTCAGGCCGCTCGGGGGTGCTGGGCTCAGGCTTTTCCCTCCTCCTCGTCACACAGGCTCAGCTGGCAGACACCTGATGTGACAGGGACAACTCCCGGACTTCTCTCACGGAGAGTGTCAAGGGAGCTCCTCCCGGAGGGCCTCTCTGTCCCTGTGGCAAATTCTCCTGGAGGAAATCGAATGAATATCTACGATGCGTGTGTCTGTAAAGCGATGTCCCTTACTCCTTCTTGGGAGCCCGTATGGTGGAGAATCCCCAGGGCCACCCCAGCGCTGCTGATAAAGAATATCTGCTTGACAGGGAAGAACTTGACTGTTGAGTGAATTTCTTTGTTTCAGGTGAAAAGAGCCAATGAGCTGAGCTGTCCAGTCACCCTGTTACTGCAGTTGGTGCCCCGCAGCCCCCGGGCTCTGGAGGGGGGCAGGAGGCAGGAGGCAGGGTGCAGGCAGGCACAGTCCCTGCCTGCTCTGGCAGGAGCAGCTCTGGGCCAAGCAAACGTCCCCGTCGTGGTGCTTACGGACGCGGGGCCGGACAGAGGGGACAAAGCCCGGGGGAGCTGGGAGCCAGGACCTGGGGGAGACCCGGCAGAGGAGCCGGGGGGGTCAGCAAGGGACCCAAAGGGGAGGTTTGGCAAAGGGACGGGGGAGAAGGCGCATCAAGGGCTGGGTAAAGAACCACGGCACCAGGGATGGAGACAAGATACTTTAATTTTTTTATTTTTCACGTGGGTTCACCCCAGGGAGGTTCCCATCCCTACAGCCCTGTCCTGGTTTTGGCCAGGGTAGAGTTAACTTTCCTTGGGCTGAGAGGGAGCACAGCTGAAGGGCTGGGTCCTGATCGATCCTTGGAGCATTCCATGTCATGTGACGTCAAAGCTGAGCATATAGGTGGGCGCCTGCTCTCCCATCTTCTTTTTCTGTCCCCCCTCTATTTCACCGTGTTGGGGAGGGAGCAAACAACTGCTCACGTGGCGATTTGCTACCGGCTGCGTTCAAACCACAACCACCCCCTGTGGTGGTTTAATCCCTGCCGGGGTCTGAGACCACGTGGCCGCTGCCCCTCCCCCACAAAGGGAGTAAAATACAAAGCCCCGAGACTGAGATAAGGAAAGGTTTAATACAACAGAGCAACAGCAACACAACAATGAACAGAGTAAGTTATCTACCAACACAGCAGTGAGAGAAAACCCGGCTGTGCCAACCCCACGCGATCACCGATTCTTCCCGTGCTCTGGCGCCTGGACGTGATGTCAGCATGGCATATGAATAACCCGGCTAGAGCTTCCTCCCCCACTGCTGGGGAAACTTAACCCTATCCTGGCTAAACCAGGACACCCCCGATCTGCTGTCTCCGGGGTGCCCGCTGGAATCAGCATTGGTGTTGCCTCGGGGGCTTGCGGAAGCGCCTGCAGCAGGACTGGCAGCGCCGTTGCCACCAGGCCTTGGTACCCCTGCAGAGCTGGGCACAGCCCTCCCACGCCCGGCCACGCGTCCTGCCCGCGGGCACCCGCTGCTGGGGACTGGGCTCCGCTGGGCTGCTCCTGCCCGGAGCCGCCGGGATGGTGCTGCCCAGGCTCACGGGGCTGCTGCTGCCCGACTTCACGGGGCTGCTCCTGTCCATCTCCAAGGACTCCACGTTCGGAATCCTTGTCTCCTTGTCCCCATCCTCAGCCCTGTCGGTGTCCATGTGCGGCACCGGCAGCTCCACTCCATTGCTCTGCAGCCCTATCTCGAAGGGCAGCGTCCGCAGGCGGGCGTGGGGACTGCCGGGGTCCGGCTCCACATCCCTGGGTGTCTGCGCCTTGTCCCCCTCATCCCCAGGGACCTGCTCTTGCCTGGTCCCTGCTGACTGCTCCAGTGGGGGGTCTGGGTCCAGGGCTGGTCCCAGGTTCTCCACCAGCCCCTGATCATGCTCGAGGGACTGGGCGGGTCCCCCACGCTTTTTCGCTGCCAGCTCTGCCATGGCACCGGGAAGGAGCAGCGGGTGTCCACGGGACTGGAGCTGCTCGTGCAGACGGAGCTCAGGGACGATATCCGGGGTAGTGGGCACAGGCGCTCCGTGCTCGGTGCCTTCGCGCTGTCACTGCAGATGAGGAGAGGGAGGTGAACCTGCTGCACCCCGGCCCCTCCGGCGGGACGGGCAGGGCTGCCCGGCATGGGCAGGGCGCGGGCTGAGGGTCTGGGGCAGGATCTGGGGGTCTCCCCCAGCACTCACCATGTCTCCAGGGTCGCTTCACTCTTCTCCGTCTTGGCTTTCTCTGCCCTCCATTGTTTTGCCTTCTGCCTCAAGCTCTGCAGGACACCAAGAGCTGGGTGAGACGGGAGCAGCTCCCGGGCCCACACCACAGCCTCCCACAGCCTCCCACCTCACCCCACCCCCACAACCCCGCCACCCCACGCCATCTCACCCCCCGGTGCAGCGCGGTGCACCCGTCACCTACCCAGAGCCACTTGGCCGTCAACACGGCGCTGAACACGAAGGGCGGCAGGATGAGCATCAGGAACACAGGCATCAAGGCTGACCTGTTGCCAGGCTCCATGGTTGTGGGCCCAGTGCAGCTGTGGCCTTTTTTATTGGGGCAGGCGGGCGGAGCCCCTGTGTGACCTCACAGGGTGGGCAGAGCCCCCTTTGTGACCTCACAGGGTGGGCAGAGTCCCCTTTGTGACCTCACAGGCTGGCTGGAGCCCCCTTTGTGACACCCGGCAGCCCCCCCTCTCATGGCCTTCCCCTGGCGAGGGGCTCAGGAGGGGCTGGGGTGTCCCCCTGGAAATCACGGGCCCCTGTGTCGGCACGGCACGGCACGGCACGCTTGGAGGCTCAGAGCCAAACCGGCCGACGTAGCCGAGAGACCCCGTAGCTGACGGCAGGCCCCGGCAGGTTGGGACGTGGCGCTTTCTGCCTGCGTGTGACGCCCGAGATCCACGTAGGAACCTTCACGGGACCATCTTTGTGTCCCATCCCAATGGGGGGGTAGCGAGTAGCGGGGCGTTGCCCGCCGATCCCTCTGTGTTTCCCTAATTCCCATTTACTGATCAGCACTGGCTCAAGGAACGGCCGGCTCAGCTCTGGCTGAGGGACCTCTGACTCTTGTGCCACAGCGACGGCGGCTCTTCTTCTGCCTGAAAAGAAGGTCTGGGTTTTGACTATTGAGAGCTTGGATTTGTGAGCCCAAAGTCTCAAGAAAAGGGGGGAGCTGATGCCTGCTCGCTGCTGGCTGCCAGCAGTGGGTGCTCATTGCTGTGAGGGGCCTCGGACAGGATTGTGCCCAAGGACATCATTTCTGCAGCTCCGACGGGTCCGTCCCGGGGAGGGCAGAGAAACCAGCAGACACCTGTGGAAGCCCCTCAGGGACTCTCCCCCAAACAATGTACCGACATAGGCAGTAGAGTCTCTGCAAATAGGTGTGTACTTCTCAGAAATGACAGGAATATTCGTTTCTTTGGTGTTATATAAGAAGTGTGCCCTTGTCTTCGGGCACGGCCGTTGGGCGGAATGATCCCCCGCACACCCAGCGCTGCAGCACAGACTGCCCGCCTTCTAGAACTTCCAACTAAGCCTTCGAGGGTTCTTCTGAGACCGAATTTACAGTAAGAGCGAGTGCGCCCAGCGCTGCGGTAAAGAACGCCTGCTTTCTAAAACTCCAAAATGAGTCTCAGAGAGTTTCTTTGAGCGGCTTTTCGGTACTGGGGGGCTGTTCCAAGGCAGCCCCTGGTCGCGGCCTGGCTGGGCCTTGCCCACAGGCACCTCAGGCTTTGGGGCTTCCCTTCACGTCCCCATTTTAATCCGTCTCTATTTGCTTTTATTTCTCCTGTTTGCCCTCCCAATTCTCCCCGCATCCCACTGGGGGGGTGATGATGGCTGTGCGGGGGCTCAGCTGCTGGCTGGGGTCAAGCAGCCGGGGCCCACGACACCATGACACAGGCCATGCTGTGCGGTGTCATGCCGTGCCACGCCGTGCCGTGCCATGCCGTGCTGTGCTGTTGGGCCACGCCGTGCTGCGGGGGGGGCTCAGCCGCTCTCCTGAAAGGCTCCTTGGAGGGACAAGGCTGTAGCAGGGACCTGGGATGCAGCAGCCGGGGACACGCCAGCCCCAGCGGTGTGGGGCCGGGGCACAGAGCAGCCCTGATGCCTGTCACCTCCCCGCCACCAGGACTTTCCCTGACACCCTCGGAGGTCGCAGCCTCCCCCTGGATTCAATTCCCCGCCGAGGGACGCGCAGTCTCGGGACCGGCGCCGGCCTCCAGCCCCGTGGCTCTGGCCCCGCAGCCACGAGCGGCACCCGCAGCGGGGGGGGCACAGGAGGAGGCGCAGCCCGGCCCAGCGGCGCAGAGGACACGGGACCCCGCGGCCGTTGTTCCCGCCCACAGCTCGGCCCCGAGCCCCGCGCTCGCGCCTTCCCCTCACGGCCGCTGCCGCCGTGCTGTGCCGCTGCCTCGCCTGAATTGCCCCAAAAGCCGCTGAATTTCCCTCCGGCGGAGCCTGTGTGGCGAGCTGGGCTGACCTCCTGCCCATCCTTCCCCGCGGGTTTCCCTGCAGCCGCACAGACACCCCGCCGGGGTGACCCGGGGCCCCCATGGCACTGACACAGCCTGACGCCTTCTTCGGGGCAGGACGGAGAGTCTCAGGCCGCTCGGGGGTGCTGGGCTCAGGCTTTTCCCTCCTCCTCGTCACACAGGCTCAGCTGGCAGACACCTGATGTGACAGGGACAACTCCCGGACTTCTCTCACGGAGAGTGTCAAGGGAGCTCCTCCCGGAGGGCCTCTCTGTCCCTGTGGCAAATTCTCCTGGAGGAAATCGAATGAATATCTACGATGCGTGTGTCTGTAAAGCGATGTCCCTTACTCCTTCTTGGGAGCCCGTATGGTGGAGAATCCCCAGGGCCACCCCAGCGCTGCTGATAAAGAATATCTGCTTGACAGGGAAGAACTTGACTGTTGAGTGAATTTCTTTGTTTCAGGTGAAAAGAGCCAATGAGCTGAGCTGTCCAGTCACCCTGTTACTGCAGTTGGTGCCCCGCAGCCCCCGGGCTCTGGAGGGGGGCAGGAGGCAGGAGGCAGGGTGCAGGCGGGCACAGTCCCGGCCTGCTCTGGCAGGAGCAGCTCTGGGCCAAGCAAACGTCCCCGTCGTGGTGCTTACGGACGCGGGGCCGGACAGAGGGGACAAAGCCCGGGGGAGCTGGGAGCCAGGACCTGGGGGAGACCCGGCAGAGGAGCCGGGGGGGTCAGCAAGGGACCCAAAGGGGAGGTTTGGCAAAGGGACGGGGGAGAAGGCGCATCAAGGGCTGGGTAAAGAACCACGGCACCAGGGATGGAGACAAGATACTTTAATTTTTTTATTTTTCACGTGGGTTCACCCCAGGGAGGTTCCCATCCCTACAGCCCTGTCCTGGTTTTGGCCAGGGTAGAGTTAACTTTCCTTGGGCTGAGAGGGAGCACAGCTGAAGGCCTGGGTCCTGATCGATCCTTGGAGCATTCCATGTCATGTGACGTCAAAGCTGAGCATATAGGTGGGTGCCTGCTCTCCCATCTTCTTTTTCTGTCCCCCCTCTATTTCACCGTGTTGGGGAGGGAGCAAACAACTGCTCACGTGGCGATTTGCTACCGGCTGCGTTCAAACCACAACCACCCCCTGTGGTGGTTTAATCCCTGCCGGGGTCTGAGACCACGTGGCCGCTGCCCCTCCCCCACAAAGGGAGTAAAATACAAAGCCCCGAGACTGAGATAAGGAAAGGTTTAATACAACAGAGCAACAGCAACACAACAATGAACAGAGTAAGTTATCTACCAACACAGCAGTGAGAGAAAACCCGGCTGTGCCAACCCCACGCGATCACCGATTCTTCCCGTGCTCTGGCGCCTGGACGTGATGTCAGCATGGCATATGAATAACCCGGCTAGAGCTTCCTCCCCCACTGCTGGGGAAACTTAACCCTATCCTGGCTAAACCAGGACACCCCCGATCTGCTGTCTCCGGGGTGCCCGCTGGAATCAGCATTGGTGTTGCCTCGGGGGCTTGCGGAAGCGCCTGCAGCAGGACTGGCAGCGCCGTTGCCACCAGGCCTTGGTACCCCTGCAGAGCTGGGCACAGCCCTCCCACGCCCGGCCACGCGTCCTGCCCGCGGGCACCCGCTGCTGGGGACTGGGCTCCGCTGGGCTGCTCCTGCCCGGAGCCGCCGGGATGGTGCTGCCCAGGCTCACGGGGCTGCTGCTGCCCGACTTCACGGGGCTGCTCCTGTCCATCTCCAAGGACTCCACGTTCGGAATCCTTGTCTCCTTGTCCCCATCCTCAGCCCTGTCGGTGTCCATGTGCGGCACCGGCAGCTCCACTCCATTGCTCTGCAGCCCTATCTCGAAGGGCAGCGTCCGCAGGCGGGCGTGGGGACTGCCGGGGTCCGGCTCCACATCCCTGGGTGTCTGCGCCTTGTCCCCCTCATCCCCAGGGACCTGCTCTTGCCTGGTCCCTGCTGACTGCTCCAGTGGGGGGTCTGGGTCCAGGGCTGGTCCCAGGTTCTCCACCAGCCCCTGATCATGCTCGAGGGACTGGGCGGGTCCCCCACGCTTTTTCGCTGCCAGCTCTGCCATGGCACCGGGAAGGAGCAGCGGGTGTCCACGGGACTGGAGCTGCTCGTGCAGACGGAGCTCAGGGACGATATCCGGGGTAGTGGGCACAGGCGCTCCGTGCTCGGTGCCTTCGCGCTGTCACTGCAGATGAGGAGAGGGAGGTGAACCTGCTGCACCCCGGCCCCTCCGGCGGGACGGGCAGGGCTGCCCGGCATGGGCAGGGCGCGGGCTGAGGGTCTGGGGCAGGATCTGGGGGTCTCCCCCAGCACTCACCATGTCTCCAGGGTCGCTTCACTCTTCTCCGTCTTGGCTTTCTCTGCCCTCCATTGTTTTGCCTTCTGCCTCAAGCTCTGCAGGACACCAAGAGCTGGGTGAGACGGGAGCAGCTCCCGGGCCCACACCACAGCCTCCCACAGCCTCCCACCTCACCCCACCCCCACAACCCCGCCACCCCACGCCATCTCACCCCCCGGTGCAGCGCGGTGCACCCGTCACCTACCCAGAGCCACTTGGCCGTCAACACGGCGCTGAACACGAAGGGTGGCAGGATGAGCATCAGGAACACAGGCATCAAGGCTGACCTGTTGCCAGGCTCCATGGTTGTGGGCCCAGTGCAGCTGTGGCCTTTTTTATTGGGGCAGGCGGGCGGAGCCCCTGTGTGACCTCACAGGGTGGGCAGAGCCCCCTTTGTGACCTCACAGGGTGGGCAGAGTCCCCTTTGTGACCTCACAGGCTGGCTGGAGCCCCCTTTGTGACACCCGGCAGCCCCCCCTCTCATGGCCTTCCCCTGGCGAGGGGCTCAGGAGGGGCTGGGGTGTCCCCCTGGAAATCACGGGCCCCTGTGTCGGCACGGCACGGCACGGCACGCTTGGAGGCTCAGAGCCAAACCGGCCGACGTAGCCGAGAGACCCCGTAGCTGACGGCAGGCCCCGGCAGGTTGGGACGTGGCGCTTTCTGCCTGCGTGTGACGCCCGAGATCCACGTAGGAACCTTCACGGGACCATCTTTGTGTCCCATCCCAATGGGGGGGTAGCGAGTAGCGGGGCGTTGCCCGCCGATCCCTCTGTGTTTCCCTAATTCCCATTTACTGATCAGCACTGGCTCAAGGAACGGCCGGCTCAGCTCTGGCTGAGGGACCTCTGACTCTTGTGCCACAGCGACGGCGGCTCTTCTTCTGCCTGAAAAGAAGGTCTGGGTTTTGACTATTGAGAGCTTGGATTTGTGAGCCCAAAGTCTCAAGAAAAGGGGGGAGCTGATGCCTGCTCGCTGCTGGCTGCCAGCAGTGGGTGCTCATTGCTGTGAGGGGCCTCGGACAGGATTGTGCCCAAGGACATCATTTCTGCAGCTCCGACGGGTCCGTCCCGGGGAGGGCAGAGAAACCAGCAGACACCTGTGGAAGCCCCTCAGGGACTCTCCCCCAAACAATGTACCGACATAGGCAGTAGAGTCTCTGCAAATAGGTGTGTACTTCTCAGAAATGACAGGAATATTCGTTTCTTTGGTGTTATATAAGAAGTGTGCCCTTGTCTTCGGGCACGGCCGTTGGGCGGAATGATCCCCCGCACACCCAGCGCTGCAGCACAGACTGCCCGCCTTCTAGAACTTCCAACTAAGCCTTCGAGGGTTCTTCTGAGACCGAATTTACAGTAAGAGCGAGTGCGCCCAGCGCTGCGGTAAAGAACGCCTGCTTTCTAAAACTCCAAAATGAGTCTCAGAGAGTTTCTTTGAGCGGCTTTTCGGTACTGGGGGGCTGTTCCAAGGCAGCCCCTGGTCGCGGCCTGGCTGGGCCTTGCCCACAGGCACCTCAGGCTTTGGGGCTTCCCTTCACGTCCCCATTTTAATCCGTCTCTATTTGCTTTTATTTCTCCTGTTTGCCCTCCCAATTCTCCCCGCATCCCACTGGGGGGGTGATGATGGCTGTGCGGGGGCTCAGCTGCTGGCTGGGGTCAAGCAGCCGGGGCCCACGACACCATGACACAGGCCATGCTGTGCGGTGTCATGCCGTGCCACGCCGTGCCGTGCCATGCCGTGCTGTGCTGTTGGGCCACGCCGTGCTGCGGGGGGGGCTCAGCCGCTCTCCTGAAAGGCTCCTTGGAGGGACAAGGCTGTAGCAGGGACCTGGGATGCAGCAGCCGGGGACACGCCAGCCCCAGCGGTGTGGGGCCGGGGCACAGAGCAGCCCTGATGCCTGTCACCTCCCCGCCACCAGGACTTTCCCTGACACCCTCGGAGGTCGCAGCCTCCCCCTGGATTCAATTCCCCGCCGAGGGACGCGCAGTCTCGGGACCGGCGCCGGCCTCCAGCCCCGTGGCTCTGGCCCCGCAGCCACGAGCGGCACCCGCAGCGGGGGGGGCACAGGAGGAGGCGCAGCCCGGCCCAGCGGCGCAGAGGACACGGGACCCCGCGGCCGTTGTTCCCGCCCACAGCTCGGCCCCGAGCCCCGCGCTCGCGCCTTCCCCTCACGGCCGCTGCCGCCGTGCTGTGCCGCTGCCTCGCCTGAATTGCCCCAAAAGCCGCTGAATTTCCCTCCGGCGGAGCCTGTGTGGCGAGCTGGGCTGACCTCCTGCCCATCCTTCCCCGCGGGTTTCCCTGCAGCCGCACAGACACCCCGCCGGGGTGACCCGGGGCCCCCATGGCACTGACACAGCCTGACGCCTTCTTCGGGGCAGGACGGAGAGTCTCAGGCCGCTCGGGGGTGCTGGGCTCAGGCTTTTCCCTCCTCCTCGTCACACAGGCTCAGCTGGCAGACACCTGATGTGACAGGGACAACTCCCGGACTTCTCTCACGGAGAGTGTCAAGGGAGCTCCTCCCGGAGGGCCTCTCTGTCCCTGTGGCAAATTCTCCTGGAGGAAATCGAATGAATATCTACGATGCGTGTGTCTGTAAAGCGATGTCCCTTACTCCTTCTTGGGAGCCCGTATGGTGGAGAATCCCCAGGGCCACCCCAGCGCTGCTGATAAAGAATATCTGCTTGACAGGGAAGAACTTGACTGTTGAGTGAATTTCTTTGTTTCAGGTGAAAAGAGCCAATGAGCTGAGCTGTCCAGTCACCCTGTTACTGCAGTTGGTGCCCCGCAGCCCCCGGGCTCTGGAGGGGGGCAGGAGGCAGGAGGCAGGGTGCAGGCAGGCACAGTCCCTGCCTGCTCTGGCAGGAGCAGCTCTGGGCCAAGCAAACGTCCCCGTCGTGGTGCTTACGGACGCGGGGCCGGACAGAGGGGACAAAGCCCGGGGGAGCTGGGAGCCAGGACCTGGGGGAGACCCGGCAGAGGAGCCGGGGGGGTCAGCAAGGGACCCAAAGGGGAGGTTTGGCAAAGGGACGGGGGAGAAGGCGCATCAAGGGCTGGGTAAAGAACCACGGCACCAGGGATGGAGACAAGATACTTTAATTTTTTTATTTTTCACGTGGGTTCACCCCAGGGAGGTTCCCATCCCTACAGCCCTGTCCTGGTTTTGGCCAGGGTAGAGTTAACTTTCCTTGGGCTGAGAGGGAGCACAGCTGAAGGCCTGGGTCCTGATCGATCCTTGGAGCATTCCATGTCATGTGACGTCAAAGCTGAGCATATAGGTGGGCGCCTGCTCTCCCATCTTCTTTTTCTGTCCCCCCTCTATTTCACCGTGTTGGGGAGGGAGCAAACAACTGCTCACGTGGCGATTTGCTACCGGCTGCGTTCAAACCACAACCACCCCCTGTGGTGGTTTAATCCCTGCCGGGGTCTGAGACCACGTGGCCGCTGCCCCTCCCCCACAAAGGGAGTAAAATACAAAGCCCCGAGACTGAGATAAGGAAAGGTTTAATACAACAGAGCAACAGCAACACAACAATGAACAGAGTAAGTTATCTACCAACACAGCAGTGAGAGAAAACCCGGCTGTGCCAACCCCACGCGATCACCGATTCTTCCCGTGCTCTGGCGCCTGGACGTGATGTCAGCATGGCATATGAATAACCCGGCTAGAGCTTCCTCCCCCACTGCTGGGGAAACTTAACCCTATCCTGGCTAAACCAGGACACCCCCGATCTGCTGTCTCCGGGGTGCCCGCTGGAATCAGCATTGGTGTTGCCTCGGGGGCTTGCGGAAGCGCCTGCAGCAGGACTGGCAGCGCCGTTGCCACCAGGCCTTGGTACCCCTGCAGAGCTGGGCACAGCCCTCCCACGCCCGGCCACGCGTCCTGCCCGCGGGCACCCGCTGCTGGGGACTGGGCTCCGCTGGGCTGCTCCTGCCCGGAGCCGCCGGGATGGTGCTGCCCAGGCTCACGGGGCTGCTGCTGCCCGACTTCACGGGGCTGCTCCTGTCCATCTCCAAGGACTCCACGTTCGGAATCCTTGTCTCCTTGTCCCCATCCTCAGCCCTGTCGGTGTCCATGTGCGGCACCGGCAGCTCCACTCCATTGCTCTGCAGCCCTATCTCGAAGGGCAGCGTCCGCAGGCGGGCGTGGGGACTGCCGGGGTCCGGCTCCACATCCCTGGGTGTCTGCGCCTTGTCCCCCTCATCCCCAGGGACCTGCTCTTGCCTGGTCCCTGCTGACTGCTCCAGTGGGGGGTCTGGGTCCAGGGCTGGTCCCAGGTTCTCCACCAGCCCCTGATCATGCTCGAGGGACTGGGCGGGTCCCCCACGCTTTTTCGCTGCCAGCTCTGCCATGGCACCGGGAAGGAGCAGCGGGTGTCCACGGGACTGGAGCTGCTCGTGCAGACGGAGCTCAGGGACGATATCCGGGGTAGTGGGCACAGGCGCTCCGTGCTCGGTGCCTTCGCGCTGTCACTGCAGATGAGGAGAGGGAGGTGAACCTGCTGCACCCCGGCCCCTCCGGCGGGACGGGCAGGGCTGCCCGGCATGGGCAGGGCGCGGGCTGAGGGTCTGGGGCAGGATCTGGGGGTCTCCCCCAGCACTCACCATGTCTCCAGGGTCGCTTCACTCTTCTCCGTCTTGGCTTTCTCTGCCCTCCATTGTTTTGCCTTCTGCCTCAAGCTCTGCAGGACACCAAGAGCTGGGTGAGACGGGAGCAGCTCCCGGGCCCACACCACAGCCTCCCACAGCCTCCCACCTCACCCCACCCCCACAACCCCGCCACCCCACGCCATCTCACCCCCCGGTGCAGCGCGGTGCACCCGTCACCTACCCAGAGCCACTTGGCCGTCAACACGGCGCTGAACACGAAGGGCGGCAGGATGAGCATCAGGAACACAGGCATCAAGGCTGACCTGTTGCCAGGCTCCATGGTTGTGGGCCCAGTGCAGCTGTGGCCTTTTTTATTGGGGCAGGCGGGCGGAGCCCCTGTGTGACCTCACAGGGTGGGCAGAGCCCCCTTTGTGACCTCACAGGGTGGGCAGAGTCCCCTTTGTGACCTCACAGGCTGGCTGGAGCCCCCTTTGTGACACCCGGCAGCCCCCCCTCTCATGGCCTTCCCCTGGCGAGGGGCTCAGGAGGGGCTGGGGTGTCCCCCTGGAAATCACGGGCCCCTGTGTCGGCACGGCACGGCACGGCACGCTTGGAGGCTCAGAGCCAAACCGGCCGACGTAGCCGAGAGACCCCGTAGCTGACGGCAGGCCCCGGCAGGTTGGGACGTGGCGCTTTCTGCCTGCGTGTGACGCCCGAGATCCACGTAGGAACCTTCACGGGACCATCTTTGTGTCCCATCCCAATGGGGGGGTAGCGAGTAGCGGGGCGTTGCCCGCCGATCCCTCTGTGTTTCCCTAATTCCCATTTACTGATCAGCACTGGCTCAAGGAACGGCCGGCTCAGCTCTGGCTGAGGGACCTCTGACTCTTGTGCCACAGCGACGGCGGCTCTTCTTCTGCCTGAAAAGAAGGTCTGGGTTTTGACTATTGAGAGCTTGGATTTGTGAGCCCAAAGTCTCAAGAAAAGGGGGGAGCTGATGCCTGCTCGCTGCTGGCTGCCAGCAGTGGGTGCTCATTGCTGTGAGGGGCCTCGGACAGGATTGTGCCCAAGGACATCATTTCTGCAGCTCCGACGGGTCCGTCCCGGGGAGGGCAGAGAAACCAGCAGACACCTGTGGAAGCCCCTCAGGGACTCTCCCCCAAACAATGTACCGACATAGGCAGTAGAGTCTCTGCAAATAGGTGTGTACTTCTCAGAAATGACAGGAATATTCGTTTCTTTGGTGTTATATAAGAAGTGTGCCCTTGTCTTCGGGCACGGCCGTTGGGCGGAATGATCCCCCGCACACCCAGCGCTGCAGCACAGACTGCCCGCCTTCTAGAACTTCCAACTAAGCCTTCGAGGGTTCTTCTGAGACCGAATTTACAGTAAGAGCGAGTGCGCCCAGCGCTGCGGTAAAGAACGCCTGCTTTCTAAAACTCCAAAATGAGTCTCAGAGAGTTTCTTTGAGCGGCTTTTCGGTACTGGGGGGCTGTTCCAAGGCAGCCCCTGGTCGCGGCCTGGCTGGGCCTTGCCCACAGGCACCTCAGGCTTTGGGGCTTCCCTTCACGTCCCCATTTTAATCCGTCTCTATTTGCTTTTATTTCTCCTGTTTGCCCTCCCAATTCTCCCCGCATCCCACTGGGGGGGTGATGATGGCTGTGCGGGGGCTCAGCTGCTGGCTGGGGTCAAGCAGCCGGGGCCCACGACACCATGACACAGGCCATGCTGTGCGGTGTCATGCCGTGCCACGCCGTGCCGTGCCATGCCGTGCTGTGCTGTTGGGCCACGCCGTGCTGCGGGGGGGGCTCAGCCGCTCTCCTGAAAGGCTCCTTGGAGGGACAAGGCTGTAGCAGGGACCTGGGATGCAGCAGCCGGGGACACGCCAGCCCCAGCGGTGTGGGGCCGGGGCACAGAGCAGCCCTGATGCCTGTCACCTCCCCGCCACCAGGACTTTCCCTGACACCCTCGGAGGTCGCAGCCTCCCCCTGGATTCAATTCCCCGCCGAGGGACGCGCAGTCTCGGGACCGGCGCCGGCCTCCAGCCCCGTGGCTCTGGCCCCGCAGCCACGAGCGGCACCCGCAGCGGGGGGGGCACAGGAGGAGGCGCAGCCCGGCCCAGCGGCGCAGAGGACACGGGACCCCGCGGCCGTTGTTCCCGCCCACAGCTCGGCCCCGAGCCCCGCGCTCGCGCCTTCCCCTCACGGCCGCTGCCGCCGTGCTGTGCCGCTGCCTCGCCTGAATTGCCCCAAAAGCCGCTGAATTTCCCTCCGGCGGAGCCTGTGTGGCGAGCTGGGCTGACCTCCTGCCCATCCTTCCCCGCGGGTTTCCCTGCAGCCGCACAGACACCCCGCCGGGGTGACCCGGGGCCCCCATGGCACTGACACAGCCTGACGCCTTCTTCGGGGCAGGACGGAGAGTCTCAGGCCGCTCGGGGGTGCTGGGCTCAGGCTTTTCCCTCCTCCTCGTCACACAGGCTCAGCTGGCAGACACCTGATGTGACAGGGACAACTCCCGGACTTCTCTCACGGAGAGTGTCAAGGGAGCTCCTCCCGGAGGGCCTCTCTGTCCCTGTGGCAAATTCTCCTGGAGGAAATCGAATGAATATCTACGATGCGTGTGTCTGTAAAGCGATGTCCCTTACTCCTTCTTGGGAGCCCGTATGGTGGAGAATCCCCAGGGCCACCCCAGCGCTGCTGATAAAGAATATCTGCTTGACAGGGAAGAACTTGACTGTTGAGTGAATTTCTTTGTTTCAGGTGAAAAGAGCCAATGAGCTGAGCTGTCCAGTCACCCTGTTACTGCAGTTGGTGCCCCGCAGCCCCCGGGCTCTGGAGGGGGGCAGGAGGCAGGAGGCAGGGTGCAGGCGGGCACAGTCCCGGCCTGCTCTGGCAGGAGCAGCTCTGGGCCAAGCAAACGTCCCCGTCGTGGTGCTTACGGACGCGGGGCCGGACAGAGGGGACAAAGCCCGGGGGAGCTGGGAGCCAGGACCTGGGGGAGACCCGGCAGAGGAGCCGGGGGGGTCAGCAAGGGACCCAAAGGGGAGGTTTGGCAAAGGGACGGGGGAGAAGGCGCATCAAGGGCTGGGTAAAGAACCACGGCACCAGGGATGGAGACAAGATACTTTAATTTTTTTATTTTTCACGTGGGTTCACCCCAGGGAGGTTCCCATCCCTACAGCCCTGTCCTGGTTTTGGCCAGGGTAGAGTTAACTTTCCTTGGGCTGAGAGGGAGCACAG